>NC_057708.1:142500-251719 GCF_014466175.1 Vespula pensylvanica | reverse complement strand
AAAAAAAAAAAGTAATAATAAACGACGGACAAGAGTAAAACGATAGAAATATGTAGGAATCATAATCTCTCTTGTTGGAACAATTATATATGTATTGTACACCGATATGCAGTTTTTGCAAAAGTCATTTCTTTGTGATTACTAAAGTCAACAAAGGAATAGATGAAGCAAGAAAAAGAAGAAGTAGAGGAGAAAGAAGAAAAAAAAAATAATAATAAACGTTCGAAATTGTTATTTTTATCAATGTACTCTCAAGCCGTCTTATCCATTGAACGGAAAACAAAAACAAATAAACGATAATGTAATTGATATCGTAATAATGCTACCGATAAAAAAAAAAAAAAGAACTATGATAACATTATTTAAAATGAAAGAAAAGAAGAATATACAGGAAAAGAAGGAAAGAGAGAAAGAAAGAAAAAACAATGTAATAACTTTCAAAGTGCCAATGTTGAACGATGATGTGGAGACATCAAATAAATGTGTACGCGTTGTATATCTCGTATGCGTAGGTAGCAAAGAAGAGGAGTAAAAGAGGAGAAGGAGGAGAAGAAGAATAGAAAAAAAAAGAAGTAGAAAAAAAGAAAATAAAAATAAAAAATAACATGGTTAGTTAAGGGAAAAAAAAAAAAAAAAATCGCGCGCACCAGATGACAGGGCAGAGTTCCTATCACTGAAACAATTTGCGTCAAACAAATCACACATCGCGCTATTTACAGTGTTATGTACTTGAACAATTCTTTCCGTCTAATTGTAATGCGACGTATAATAACCGACTCTATCTTGAACTTCTCGAAAAAACAAGGCGCCATTGTATATTTATAAATGTTTTTGAAACTTGCGACAAGCAAAAATAAATTTTTGTGTCGTGACTTATTAAAAAAAAAAAAGTAATAAAAAAAAAAGTAAAAAAAAAAAAAAGATAAGAAAAGTTACGATTTCTGGCAAAAGAGACAAGTTCTTTTTCTTTTCTTTTTTTTTTTTTTTAGATCGTACTACGCTAACTTGCGCTTTTATCGATCGAAAAATATCAAGGACGGTACGTTGGAAAAAGTAAAAGTGAATAAAAATAATGAAGAAAAGTTAAAAAGAGAGAGAGAGAGAGAGAGAGAGAGAGAGAGAGAGAGAGAGAGAGAAAGATAACCAGTGAAATCCTGAAATCCGCAATTTCTTTGATCTCAACATTTGTCTAGCATACAACGACTCGATAAAATAATATTTAATGAATAAATCTTAAATATCGTAGTATTACTAAGTGCGTTAATCTTATGGAGATGATAAGTATCAAACAACAACAACAAATTACCCTTTTATCGACCCTTCGAAGGAACATTGTATAAAGTAACAAAAGACGTACTCTGTGTATTATTGCTGCAGGCAAAGCTATTATTATTTTTATTATTATTATAATTAATTATTATTACTATTACGATTACTATTAATATTATTATTATTAATATTATTAATATTATTATTATTTGTTCTCTTGCTACGTGTAAATATACATTTATACATGCATATATGTATACATATACATATATAAATACGAATGAAAACTTTAGAATTAAGAGGATACACACTCCACGAAACAGGAAAAAAAAAAAATTACACTACGTGCGTATAGGTAGATAGTCCATTATACCATTTATTATTATAATTATTACCATTACTACGATTAAATATTATTAACGAAGAATACGATATCTAAATGTTGCTAAATATATCGCGGCGGAGCACGGTTATGAGAGAAAAAGAGCGAGCGAGAGAGTAGAATATACATTAAGATGAAAAAAAATAAAAGTCGAAAACTTGTATGTGTCGCGAGTGCGCGAACCTTAGGGGATACGTATGTGCGCGTGTGTTTCCCATGTATGTGTGTGTATGATCATGAGCGAAAATTTAAGCCAGAGAAAGCACGAGAATAAAACACAAGGGGCCGTGTTTGGGGGCGGAATGGAATGGATGAATTTACATGTACAGCTCTAAGAAAAAAAAAAAAAAAAAAAAGAAGAAAAAGGAAAAAAAAGAAGAAAAAATATCCTAAAAGTAATCCACCCCCAGAGTCCCGTACCACCCCACCACCGGCCGTCCCTCAGTCATAGCAAGTTATGAACCGTGGGTCGGCAGGTCTGAGTATAATTTTTTGTACTGTGTAAATGTAAGAACATACGTTTGAATAAGAAAAATGTTTATATTATGAAAGATCTGGTCTTTTATTGTTTTCTATATCTCGATTATAAATATTTCTACCATTTCTTTTCTACGTACATGCACATTCTCGTATGCACGAGTTACATTCAAGAATGACATCAAAGAAAGTTGTGCCCATGTGTTTTTAAATCATTTTTTAATGGAACAATATAATATAAATATATATTTTGTTTTATCGATATGGTTTATTCAATCTTTCGAATTATACGTGGAATTAATTACATACAAACGTTAATCCATAAAGATAATATTTAGTAGATCTTATTTTTACATTGTGGAATAAAGGAGATGCATCTGACGTAGGCTAATAATACGTTCTTATAGTATTAATAATAATGCATTTTTGTTAATTGATTCATGACTCGCATCGTAATTGTACTATCATTAATGCACGCTATGTTAAACGATTTCAAAAAGTCCGCTGATTTTTTGTTAGACCGATTCGTCGGTATATGTTTCTCAATGATTGACGTGTGACTGTACAGAGGGCGCCACTGATATCTAAACATTGCGATTAAGTGTGTATTTTATATCGAATTTTAAATGTCGCAATCCTATGAAAAAAATTACAATTCAAGCTATCTACGTTCGCGTTTGTTCCTCTACATCTCGTAATTATTTAAATTCGATACAAGTCACGTTATACAAATGAGTACAAAAATTTTTAATCTTACAAATAGTCGAAGTGAGTTTGTTGTTATACCATAGTTATTTTCAAAAGTCCTGAGTAAAATAATTTACGTAGATTACTGTCATATTGTAAACGTCATAAGGAAAAAATTAAATGTTTATTAGATATTTTGGATTCTAGATAGTATATTCGCAAACATATTATTGCAAAAAATGAATAACATGACACAAACAAAACCTATAGAATCATCGATAAGAAAGAAACTGAAAGAATCGCTTGATCCTTATTTCATTGATGTTATCAATGAATCTTATATGCACAATGTACCTAAAGGATCAGAAACACATTTTAAAGTAGTTGTTGTTTCTGAACAGTTTGATGATAAACCTCTGATTACGGTAAGAATACAACATTATATATAATACGATAGAAACTATATACTTATGTCGATAAAATGGATAGATCAAAAGTAACACATCAACGTCCAAAGATATAAAAATATGTTTTTTGTTGATTGTTTATAAAATACCAAAGGCAACATATAAGTAATAATTTTACACACTGCGTATTGCCAAATGCCATAACTCTTATTTTCGTCTCTGGTAATGTGTTGAGATTAATTCTAATATTATTCGATCAATTTTCTTTATTATAAATTAATAGCAATATTACAATATATCTCTCTTATTTAGCGTCATCGTATGGTACACGATTTATTAAAAGTTGAATTACATGACATACATGCACTTTCCATCGTAGTAAGTTTTCATTATTAATATATTTTAAAATGTTTCGAATAATGATTGATTTCGTTTAAATAATTTTAACATAATTTTGTAAAAGGCAAAAACACCTGAACAATGGGAAAAAAGTAGTAAAACGTTTACACCTAGCCCTGCATGCAGAGGAGGTTTTGGAAAATGATATGCAACAGTACATAGAGATTGTATATAATATAGATATGAATATTGAAATATACTGAATAAAATTTAATAAAATAATTTAATGTTTAAAAACAGATAATTAAAAAATAAAACATTTTATTAATGTCACAAGGAAAACGTGTCTAATCTTAATCTTCCTTCGTTTTCAGTTAGATAGAGTATATCTGCCATAGATTGTTCTGCAATTGCTTCTTCTGCTTTATCATGCATCTGTAAAGTGCACACACACACATACACACATGCATATTACAATTAGTAATATAATTTGAACATAGATAAATATCGACATATTTATTGTATTAGTACTTACACCTCGGAAAGCAGCGTCAGTAGGAGGACACTTAAAATTGGGTCCAAAATTTACAGAAACAGTTGCACTTTTATGTATTGAAACGGTAGGAAAATATGCCCCTCTATTGATATCTATAAAAGCTTCACCTTGATTGACACCATTTCTATAATATACGATTTTACTCCCTGGTAGAGATTTTAAGGCTTTTAATGCTTCTGGTACTTGATCTTTCTCCTCGTAATAAAGGTGACTCTTGAATTTTACTAAAGGCTAAATTACAAATATCTATGATCATCTAATGTATATATAATTATATGAAATTAATTAATGAATCTATTATTTACTCTATCTTTATATGTATTTGGAATATGCGATGCATCGTATGTATCAGGCAGAGATATAAGAAATCCTAATGTATCTCCTTCTCCATAACCATTGCTGTAATGTTTTCCTCTACTTTCATGAAACCGTGTACCTTTCCTGTAAAATAAAATTAAAAACAAATTTTATTATGGGGGAAAAAAAAAATGTATAATCATATTTTGCAATGCACATTTTCTTGATACATTACAGAATATTTTATTTAAATGAAGAAGCTTTTCTATACGTACCTGGATCTCCAAGAATATCCAAATTTGTCATAGCCTAATGGTGCTTGCAGATTCGCATATTCTTGTGCCCAACCAAGTCTAGTAGCAGATCCTTCAGGCATTTCTTCGATTGTAGCTTCCCAGTACCAAGTCCCCTTACTTACACCTAAATTAGACTTACATTAAAAACATCATGTATTTATGATAGCTATGTATTTATACTATATGCTAAAGTTTTATTTACAATTTTTCAATGTCTACTACTGTGAATCATTACATACATAAAATCACAAAATATTCAACAAAAATTTTTGATTTATAACAAATATCTGACACGTACTATGTGTAGCTCTGACCATGCAATATCCTTTTTCGCCGGTAACTGCTAATCTGTCTTCGGAAACTCTTAATTGTGGAGCACGATCATGTAAAGCGAGTAAAACTGCACTTGGACTTAGAGGCCTATATAACCAACCGGGAATAGGTTTTCCTGCCCAATCACTACTTTCATCAAACTCCTATAACATTGATGACGTATCATTTATAAACATATTCGCATTTACTCACCCATTCTACAAGAATTTATAAACAAGATAGATTTTATCTACTTGTCTGAAAGGTGCATGAGGATCTGGTTCTGCAAGTATATATCTGTATCCATCTTTATTAAAAGGATGCTCAAGAGGATAACCATGTGCAGGCAATTTAGGAGCCGTCATATCTGAACTTCTGCCCTTTTTTCCGGGACCAGTACCTGCACCTTCTCCAGGAAGTTTGCGCTTTGCATTGCGACCACGAAGTCCTCCACTTAGTGGCACTTGATATTCCATGATAATAGAAAAAAATTATTAAGTTGAACGTGTTACAGTATTAATATATTCTAGTGTCGTATAATAAAAGTTTGTTTGCTATTATGTAAATTGTCAACTTATTGATTTAATATGTTTGTCTTAGTATACATGCAATAAATAAATAATAATTAAAATACTTTTTGAAGGAAATTATATTTTTTTCAAGTCAACTAATTTAAATAAATTTATTGTGGATGTTAGACTATTTGATCTGCACATTACTCTTATTAGTAACTTGTTATGTGATATTGTGGTTGTGATTTCCTTGATAAGATAAGATATACGTATATATATATGCTAACATTAGGTTTAATAGTGTATCTTGTTTAAAAAATGAAGACGGTGTAAAGGTTTGATTATTATTATATTATTATAAAGAGTGCAGTCAGTTCTTTTGTATCTTTAATATTAAAAAAATATATTATAGGGATTAATATGATAATATACTTACCAACATGTTGCACACCCATTTCTGTAACTTTCAAATGGCCTCCCTTGATCATTGCTTCATAATTAGGCTTAATTAACACAAGATCTGGACTTGCAAGACCAAACAACTGGCCTTCCGTACTATTTTCATCCATAGTAAATAATGTACCAACATCTTTCAATAATGCTCTGTGTATCTAAAATTACAATTTGGTACTTCAAATCTAGCATATAAAGATCTAAATATTAGATCTTTAAATCCAAAATGAAAGGATGTAAAAAAAATTTATTATTATTACGTTAAAAATGAATTTTTATATAATACATAGAGAAATAAAATATAAAAACATAGAGAAATAAAATAATAAAAATCAAATTTCAGAAAGAAAAATTTTTAAATGAAAAAATTGAATCTTTTTAAAATATAAATTTAATCTGATCAAATTACATAGCAATAACTTACTGTAGCATGCCAAGATTGTGTAACTCTGCGAGGCATTGTTGTCATACTTTCCCAGTGACATTCGATAAAAGGTATTATGTCTTTATCCTTATGAAATAATGTTCTTTGTTCACTTTCTTTTTGGCAAATTTGTAATAAATTAGCTATTGCAGTGACACACATTTGTGGAAAAGCTAAAAAGAACACGACGTATGCATTTGATTTCTGTTTTCAAATAGATACCATTTTTTTATTATTATTAATGCTTCACTTGATAATCGATATATTATTACATTTAATATATTTATAAATAACGTATATATTTTCATCCTATATGTATATATATATGTATATATATACTTACGAGCTTGATTTTTTTTAAAACTTTCTAATCCAGTTGGTGAACAATTTTTACACATAAATATGTAATTCATCATAAAAGGCACTAATTTGCCTAACTGATATCCAATACAAGATTCATGAAACCATCTTGAACAACTAGCACATAATAATTCTGCAATGTTCAGATTTCTTTCTTTTCCACTATAAAGAAAAAAAATAAAATGTTAATATACATAGACATTTTATCATTATAATTTTGTATTATAACATGGATCGCATCTATATTACCAATAACAATTTCCTGATTCGTTATTATTACTACGATTATTAAGTTTATCATTTGGATCTGTTTGTTTGGCCTTTTGTCTATTCTTGTCATCAGGTTTCACTTTCATTTTTTCTTCTACGGAAATAACCTGCGCATTTTCTATCTTATCGCTGTAAAACATAATATGATTATTAAACGATAAATATTTATATTTGCATTTTAAAAATAGAATAAATATCGTTTGGCGGGAAAAATAAGGTTGATATAATACCTTAACCTGTGAAAATAAAAACTATAATAATTTTAACTAATTCAATGAAAAAAGCAAATATATTAACTAACGTGGATATATATTTTATTCTCAATTATAAGTAAAATTACCTTTCTACTTTTTCCTCTGCCATTATTCCTATTTTTTATTTTAAACTTTATCTTTTATAGGCAAAGAAATAAACTCGAACGATCACTGAAGATTCTTTTGCAGATTAAGGATAATAAGTTTTTATTTTCGAGTTCTTTTACAAAATTCTACAATATAGATTTATACAGAATCTATTATTAAAAAGAAATCAAATTCAGAGTAATATCGAATGACATTTTCGTAATTATAAAAGATTTTCTATCATGTGTTTACGATGCGTCTGCGCATTCCTAGGCCAGTAGGATCTCTTAGAATCGAAACAGAAATCTATGTTGATCGACGCGCCATCTAGTTGTATATTTCGAAAATTTTGCCATGTTTGAAAATTTATGAATATCCTATAGATACGTAAAACATTTATTTCATATATAAATATTCTTTGCGTATAAAAGTGTTGTATATAGAAGTGTTTTGAAATTTATTTGCTTCGATAAAAAAAAAAAACGAAGATACAAAAATAAAGATAAATAAGAATGTGGAAACACGAATGTAAACTCGAAGGTCTTTCAACGTTTAAAATTTCCCGCCAGTATCTGAACGTCAGTATTATTCGACGCGAGTGTATATAAACGGGACATGAGAATACTATATCAGAATAATAACTAAATGAAAAGAAAAGAAATACGATAGGATGAAAAAAAAAACACCTTAGAATTTGTATAGATTTATACGTAAACGAGAAGAAAAATCGGTATGGGAGCAACATCAAACAGAGTTTAATTATTACAAACTTTAATATAACATAAAAAAAATAATATCATTTAAAACCTATATATTCGTCACGCACTCGTAAATGTTAACAATCAGTGTTTCCTGTGCGTGTAAGGTGTGAGTGAAATTAGCTGATCATCTTGTATCAGTTTCTACTTTTCTAACGTCGGTCTTTGAAATTCCATTCTATATAGAAGTTTTTTTATATCTAATGTTTCATGACTCAGTAGTGTATCCATTCATAGATGCTCAGTATCGATTTGAAATTTTAATTTGTTAATCAAAAATATTCGTTCCACGAATAGAAATCCTTGGCTTGAGTTTCTAACGATTGTCGTTTGGTGTCATCTTTTAATTTTCGAATGATTATCAACGAGTAAGAGAATATCAATGACTTCTATAATTGAAGAAAATACTGTCCAAAATTCATAATTATATAACAACATGAACAATTTATTGAATGTGATTTTTGTTTTTCTTGTCCCCCTAAGAAAATAAAATTTTAATATAATGAAAATTTGTATTTGTCATAACATATACCATAATTAATACATTTTAATAAAATTTAAGTAAATGGAGTTTAAATCGTAATAGCTACTTAATAAAAAATTTCATTAAGTAGAATCGATCATAATTCTTTTACAGGATTTATGTTAAATGAATCTTATAAATCTTTTTTTTGATATGAGAGTGTTTAGTTGTATATGATACAATAAGAAAAAAGTATTATGATACGTGTTAATTTTATGACTTCGTTAATCATACATACAGAAAAAAATAAATCATGTTATCTTAAATTGTTTTTGATGCATAGAAAATTTTGCTTAAGCACGAATTTCTTGCATCCACAAAATATCAGTATGAAAGGAACAAACAAAAAAAATAACAAACAAAAAATAGATGATAACAATACATTATCGACAATGATAAAAAATGGATATGTAAACAATTTGAATATAAAAGATTATCTAAGCATTATTAATCCACAATATAATGAAATTTGTCCAAAAAAATATCTGAGAAGAGTTAATAAAACATTAGATTTATCATATTTAGTTACAGAAAAGGACGGTAAAAATTTTGTTAATCTGATAATCGATGATCTTTCCAAAAATATGACCTTTGTAGCTGAAGCTAATCCTGGAACAGGTGAATTGACAAAAAATTTATTAGAAGCTGGTATTAGAAATGTATACGTATACGAACCGAACGAATGTTTTTTTCCTGTATTAAATAAATTGCAAGAAAAATATCCTAATAGACTTGAAATAAGAAAGGGAAATATATTACAAATGAGCAAATTGTATTTCATGGATCTGCAGGACAATAAGCAAAGAATAAATGAAATATTAAAAGATGTACCGTATACATCTTGGGAAGATAAATCTTGTATGCAAGTTATAGGAACAACGATGGATAACGTGCTTTTAAAACATTTAATATGGTGTGTAGTATTTCGAACTAGCTTTATGTCAAGAGGAAGAACATCTTTTTATCTTGCAATAAAACCATCAGTATGGAATGTAATTATATCAGATCATTAACATATTCAATCTAAGACTATATTTATGTAATAATCAATATGTTCTTTTTATATTTTAGATATTAATTTATCCTCAAAATAAAGCTCGAATGCATTTTTTTTATATTATGTATCAAACATTATTCGATTATAAAGATTTAGGTAATATAGAAAGATTATCATATATACCATGGCCAAAACACTCATTGAAACAAAACTCTAAAAATAATGATAACAAATTCTTAAATGTTGTGAAAATAGAACCAAAACCATATCTTTTTAATAATGAACTGAAACCAAGCCAAACAATATCTTATTGGTATTTTGTAAAATACCATCTTAAATCAACTAGTCAAAGAGTAATACCTGAATTAGAGTGAGTATAGTATTCACAGATAAAAAGAAAATTTTAGTTAAATATTATTTTATTATTCGTAGCTATATAATCATAGTTATATTACGTATAACAGTTAATATAATATAATTGACATATTTCAGAAAATGGATACCAGGATGTGGAATAAGATTAATAGAAAAGAACTACAATATATTTACCCGTTTTGTAGATTTAACGCCTATTGAATTTTTAAATCTCTATAAAGATTTCACATCATGGCCAGAATATGAAAGTAGTCTCTTTTTATCCAGTGCATATAGCTACATACAAATCGTGAATCGAAACATAGGACCCGGCGATGTATTAAATCTTAAAAATGAAAATAATTCAAATAAGTGATTATTATATTTTATAGATTTTCATTGTTTATACTAATTTAAATAAAAATTAAATATGTTATAAAAAGTATATATATATATATATATATTGATATAGTACATAGTTGTAAATAAATATCAGTATTTAAGTAATGCTATTATATATTAATACAATTTACGATTCTTTCATCTTTGAAGTTATAGTACAAAGAAATGATGCATGTAATGTTATATAATTGAATAATATTTCATAATTATATATATATATATTAAAATTGAATATATATATTTTTTCGAAGTGTTAATTTATTTATTTCATGCTAGGATGTAATAAAATAAATAGATAAATTATATTTATATTTCAATAAAGCTATATTACTTATATACATGTAAATTATATTCAATAATTTCTTTAAGTGAAATTGATACACTTTTCTTATTATTCAAAAAATATGAAATTAAATAAAATTAAGATAATTTGTTGAACAAATGTTTAAGCATTAATATACAAGCCTGATATGTGTTAATTTTTACATATTATAAATATAATCAATATCAGTAATAGAAATAATGAAATACTAAGTGTCTTAAGTATTAGAATTATTTTTTTTTGTCTTAATATCTTAATTTTATTATTATATTATTATTAAGTTATACTTAGATTAAGTTATAATCTTAATATTTTAGAATAAAGTATTGTGTTCTTAAGAATCATATATATATATATATATATATATATATATATATATTTATATACACACATACGTTCACAATTTTTGAGCAATACTAGATTCAAGGAAGCCACATGGACTATAAAATTTCCATGAAATAGTATTATAACTTTTTTATTTATTCTTGCAAAAAAGATTAAGTGGATTCTTGCTGTTGGCTGTTTCCAGTTGCTTCAATTAACTTTTGCCTTTCTCTATACATAGATACTTTCATATTTTCTATTTGATGATAATGCAACAATTTTAACATAGCAAAGACCGATAAACCAACCCAAATCGACAAACTACTCCATATTCCAAATTGTGCAGCACCCAATTCAATGTGAAAACCAGAAGTATCAATACCATCAGCTTTATCAATATCATTTCCAGAAGCTAATTCGCAAGAAGGAAATCTTTTTGTCATATATTGACACCAAGTCATGAAACCTAATGTTACAATAATAGCAGCAATCAACGTTATTATCGTGAGAAAGATACAACTGACAACATCTACAAACGCTGAAAGAAAGGAGCTGTCTTCGCCACGATACATAAAAACGGAAAGCCTATAAATCTGGAACGCTGCCATTAGAAATAATACAAGTCCAACAAATATAGTATAATTGCAGGAAATTTGCGAGGCCCAATTTACTACGAACTGTCCATCAGTTTCTTGCCAAGTTCCTGTTGAAAAAAGTAGACAGTGTCCCCTAGAAATAGAGTCAAAAATAAAATAAAATACGTTCGTGCGTTATACTTCTCTTCTTTACCGTTGAAATTTTTTTAGTGACATAATAGAGACGAACGTTATTAGCTCAACGGAATTATTATAAATACTGTGCGATTTTTACCTAAATTCATCTTGATGTAAACTCATGGGAACGATAATACAAAGAGATAAAATAAGCGCCACAACATATCCAGCTATTTGACTGAGAAGTAAAATATTTGTTAGAGCCATAATTAATGACAAAAAAAAACAACTTGTTTTTCACGAATGCTATTAAATCGTAGCCTTTTATTAACAAAAAATTATGCAAGTAACATCAGTGATTTTCCTTAAGCGAGTCAATGATCGCCACTAACATTGTCATTAAAAACATTGACGGGCGTGTATTTAGAAAATACGTTCGACTTGTATACGCTTATAACCATATAAGTGCTACCAACATCGTAGTCTTCTAAAGTCTGTAGTTTCCTAACTACTTACATCGGTAACAAAAGATTTATTATAAAGACGAAATAATCGAATGATATAATATCCACGTAGAAACGATCATATAACTTGGATTAACTTAGGAAAAACATCATCAGTCGAAATATATTCCATACATTCGAGTTTTATTTAATTAGCTATTTATATAAATTCAAATCGACTGCTACGGAATATTAAACGCGCGAATCACTTTTGCAATAACGCATAATTGCTTAGATTTGCATAGACTTTATATGTAGAATCATTTCATTTCCATATCACAGTTGTTATGCTGTTTAAGAGTTAATGCTGTTAAAAGGGATTGAAGATGGATGTATGCGCTTTGAATGAATCGCCATTAAAAAAAACGAAAAAAAAAAAAATGATATCTTTTCCGATTAGAACTAATCTCGGAATGTTTTTTTTTTTTCTTTCTTTCTTTCTTTTTAAGTTATATTCTCGAGAAATAATTAGAAAATATTTGCATCTTTTATTTATCGATTTTATTATTTTTCTTTTGTCCTCGTAAAAAAAAGCTTGATCATTTGAAGATATATTTGAGAAATATTAAAAGGAAAGTGACCCGAAGCTTGCGAGAGACCGGAAATCGATCGAGGTTGGATCGAAATTAAGGTCGAAGATCGTTGAAAAGTAAGTTGGTAGCGATTAGTAGTGACTCGATTGACGAATTCGTAATAAAATGGGCGGGGGTATAATACGGACATGCCGTAGAGTCAGCTGATTTCAATCGATGGAGAAGTAGTGTTTGGGCTGACATTCAGACAGTGTGTGCGTGATAAATACACATATACGTGTTAACTTGTAAGGGGAAAACATTGGCGAGCTAAAGCGACGTTAAGAAAAACTGAGTTGTCGATTGTCGCTTCTCGAGTATTATGTCGAGAATTTTTTCGATAGATACAACACGTGTCGGGGAAATGAAATCTGTTTGGTTAATTTGTTTGTCCATGGCCATGCCAGCTGAATAATAATCGTCACGCATTGAAACGACGGAGCGGATTTTAAAAAAAAATTACACATGCCTTTCTTAGAGTAGATCGTTTCGTTGTAGGAAATAAAATGTCTTGGTTGGGATGTTTACCGTGGTCGGAAGGAATAAAAAAGAGGGCCTGTAGATATCTGCTTCAACGATATCTCGGTCAGTTTTTGGAAGAAAAATTGACATTAGATCAGCTTACAGTGGATCTTTACAATGGAACTGGTCGTGTTACCAATGTTAGCCTTGATGTGCAGGTAATAGCATTTTCTTTGTTTCAAATCCTTATCAGTATTTTTATTAGCATCGGAGATAAGTCTGTGCATGTTTTTTTTTTAAAAAGCTATTCAAAATGATTCATTTTTAATCTTGATGATATAAATGAATATTTTAATTTAAACATGTATTAATGCATATACGTAATAAATTTGTTAATTTACATGACTTTAGTTGTATGACATAGTTTCAGTTCACAACTTTTTTTTCTTTCTTTCAACGGAATTTGCTAAACGATTATATAGCTTTAAAATGTATAATTTAAACATTTTCCTATTTACGCGCGCTCGCGTATGTGTGCGTGCGTGCGCGCGTGTGTGTGTGTGTACTTGTTTGTTTAAAGAAATAATAGTTCTTAGATAAAAAATCAAATTAAAACTTGTAACTTTACGACAGGCCCTTAACGAAATGGGTGAACAACAAAATCTTCCTTTGGAATTTGTTGATGGTTTCATAACGGAAATGTCCGTTAGTATACCATGGTCTGCATTGCTCAGCGAAGCGAGTTACGTGGAAGTCACCAGTCTCAGATTAACGGTCCAACCTAGGCAAAGGGCTGAAACAGGAACTTCGATGTTCGAATCCATGTGGAGTTCGATGACGTCCAGTATGCAACTTGCACAAGAATGTTTGCAACAAGATGCCAACAGCGCTGGAAATACACAACCTTTAGAAGGAGTAGAATTGTTTGCACAGACAATAGATTCAAGTAAGACTCTCAATGCCAGAAGGTCGATATAAAAATAAAACATAACGTAATACATGTCTATATATTTATATACGAAGAGAATATACTCATCAAAGTTAATTTGTTTCAGTTTTATGTAGAGTAAAAGTCAGATTTATAGACACTGTCATAAGGTTAGAACATGTACCATTAGATTCTTCGATGGGTGTAGCGATGGAAATGTGTATAAAGTATCTTGAATATTCCGACGAAGCTGGGTTGGATCCAAGTCATACTTCTATAGATCCGAATCAGTCGGGGAAAGGCTATGTCGTTTCAGCCTTCACGACAAAACGGTTTTATTTGGAAGGAGTAACCCTCCATACGGATGAATTTCCATCTCGAGCGAGAACATTTTCAAGGAGTATTATGACTATGAGCAGGGGGTCTACGCCAGATTCAAAAGTACTTCTTTAATAACTGATTTAGCGGAATTCGTATAGTGTTTTTCACTTTTACGATATGCTTTTTTCTAGAATTCGGATGGCCAATTTTCTTCCGCACAAATATCGCCCACTCAAAGTATGCAAAATTATCCTGATAAAAATATAATTAATAATTTAAGCGAATCACACCCTATATTATTTGCCAAATTCGCGGGACGACAAGAGTTCAGATTAAAAATAAAACAAGGCGAAGGTGTTTTGGGACCAAAGGTAAAGAAGTTTGGCACGGGAGAGAGCTAATTAAACTTCCTGCGTTTTTGATATCCAACAAAAGTTTTAATTATTTTAGGTAGAATTAGAAGTTACATTGGGATCTTTTACTTCATTCCTGAGTCCTCGACAAGTACACGTTCTTTTTGAACTAGCACATGGCCTTGCGTCGCCGGACTTGGAAGACGTAAGTAACGTTGCACCGAGGACTTGTACGGAGAAACCAATGGCTGGTAGCGATTTCAATAGAGTCGAGAGAGAACTTATTCATCAAATACATCCTATACAAGGCATAAGGTCAACGGTAAAACAATGTTGAATTTTTAAGGATAGACGTATCATCGGAAGAATTGCACAAATTCTACGCTCGGATTTCTCCGTAGGATCTGAGGCATACGCAAGGATGGTCAACAGCGTCCTTGGAAGACTCGGATAACGAAGAAGAATTTTTGCCAATGCGTTTACCAGGGTCTTCGTCCATGAATGATTCTATTATAAGCAATAATCTAAGCATGGAAGACAGTATATTAGCCAGTAGTATCAGTTCGAAAAGTTCAACGACAAATTTGCCAAAGCACAGTAAACACAGGCACAGTCTGGATTCCGATTCATCTGCAGAAACGTCGCAGTTTCATATCCGAGTATCGTCGATCGCTGTAGTTTTATTACACGAAGATATATTAACAACGAACGTGGAAGGCCTCGGTTTGACTACCAGCAGTATAAAGCAAATGAAAAATTCAGCAGAGGAATTCTTTAAAAACTTGGGAATTTTTGCAGCCGGTGGTTATGGAAATAAAGATTTTGATAAAGCATCAAAATTACTTTTAGATGCTTGCCGTCTTAGCCATATTAGGTATAAATAAGACATTTACTCTTACCGACGTTTATGACGGGAACGTATTTCAAGGTGTTTTGTTCTTACAGGTTACTCGCAGCACCATTAATTATAGAGGGAAGCGAAAGAACGACTACACAATTTTCTGTAATATCGGGCAGTTTAACGCTGGCCAGTTTAGAAATTGTAGAATGTTTAGTTAATTCAAGTACTTGCAATTCAAACGGAGCATCAAATACGGAATTTGTTGAATTATTGGGATTTCAGAAGGAAGCCGCAAACAATTATGGTTTTTCCGATAAAACGGATTTTAGAATGAGATTTCAGTATACGGAGAAAGCCGTTCGACATGCTCAGTTGATCAAATTTGCACATCCACGCACAGAGATCGAGTAAATTCATATTTGCACGAAATTGTATAACTTCTTTTCATTCTTTATTAATCGTACCTTTATCTTATTAATTAGTATCCAACTGGAGCCATGTAAGACTGAGATAGACATCACAATTGTGGATAGAATATCTGCCTTATTAAATCCACAACCGATATGTACCTGTAATCAGACAACTAATATGAGAGATACCGTTAGTTCTTTTTAACGTTTGAATATAAACCGTTCAATACGAATGACCAAATTTGACGCTCATTATATCTTTTAGAATCAACAAACGCTGTTCTATCAAGCGGTAGAGAGTCCAGCATTACCAGATTCCAGAATAGATACAAGAGTATCTTCGTCGTCTTGTACAATAAAATTAAGGTGATTATGCAATTTCGATGTAAGGTACGATATAGTTTTCTAATATACACATTCTATCATAGATTTCCTATACCAGACTTGAGACCTCTGCATGATATGAATAGAGCACCATGGTGGAAGAGATCTGTAAGACCAGATTACATGATACTCAAACTTACAGATGCACAAATCCATTCTACCATGGAAAGTCGTGCTCACTGTTCAGCTAGGCATGAGCTTCAGTTTCGGCATATGTTACTATCGTATTTAGAAACTGATACCGATGTACCCATAGAAATTGGCAAAGCAACGGCCGATGAGAAAAACGATGGATCGTATCAACAGATAAACGAAGGCTTTGGCTGGGCTAGGGTAGTAATCACGATATATCCGATTCATTCGGGTGGACAACTGGAAGATAGTTCCGAAGGAGAACCGGATTCAAGCTTGGACGATACTTTGGAAAATGCACCCAGGTATCAGCCATCGCCATTTAGTTCCAAAAAGGTGATACATGAATCCGATACGCCTCACTCTAAACCTCATGGCCAAGGAGATAAGGATGATTCGGAACAAAAGTTTGTATCAACATTTTAAGTATCATACGTTGCAAAAAAAAAAATATGTAAGTATAAATAGTAGAACTTTCTTATCGACAGAGAAGGAGAAGAATTGATAATTCCTGGCAGTAGACAAGAAATGTTAGAATTTATAGAAGAAGGGACCCGTGGTTCTAGAGTTCAAGTGGAAATCAGTTTGCCTTCCGTTTCTGTCCAAATACCGTCGAAACATCTTTACGAGTTATTGTATAATAGATTCAACACCGACATTTTTTTGTGGGAACCTTCTGCGCCACGTCCGAAATATACCTCTCACATGGAAAGTCACATTGGTCTCGATCTAGCATCAACGTTATTGCAAGAATCGGCCTATCCTCGGTAAAGATTTTAAGATACGCTTCACTACTTTATTGTATATACATAATATATATGTATGTATGTATGTATGTATGTATGTATATACACGCGCGCACATATGCAATATAAAGTCCCTATCGCATATCTGTAAATGCATTATAGATTCAGCATGTGTAAAAGTGGTATACAATATGACTCTGATTCCGATTCAGACGAGGAAGGTATATTCCATTCTACAGCAGATAGAAGTTACAAACAACAGCCAAACAAGACTTCTAAGAACGGTCAAAGTAAACTTGCGTTGACTCTGAATATTAATCAAGGTCTTTTGACCATGTACACTCCTGTACGCGATTCCATGCGCAACGTTATTCCCGGCCAACAAGGTGAACTAATACTTCGCTTAGAGGATGCTACGATATTTTCTGTTACTGCTTATAAAGGAAATATAAATATGGGTTACATTTGTGCTATGATAAAAAACGCATCCTTAAATCATTGCGGCTTGACGACGATTCCTTCGCAAACTCCACCATTGAGATCTATAAATAGCGTTATACCGAGGCATTGTCAAAGAGCGATATATAGATGTGAGCCAGGTGCAAATATAACAACGAACTCTTGCAATAAGGACATGGTAACGGTGGCTGTTCGTATACAAGCTGCGCATCAAACTCATCGCATAAAGGTTCGAAAACATAGAGTTTCTATATATATATATATATATATATATATATATATATATATATTTATTATATATTTTTGTTGGATCGTCGTATTGCGCGATATAATATAAATATCTAAATATTCTTCTTCTTGATAGACTTTCAGAGTAGCGGTCGGTATAAGGAATGCTACCTTGAGGCATAGAATGTGTTCAACCGCAACATCATGGTTCACACAGTTTACCGATTGCTTGGACGTTGCGGATCATCCCGTTGCTGGATATTCCCCGCCGGGAATTCTTACGGAGTTACACTTACATCTTTGGGATTGCACAGTAGATTACAGGTCTCTTTAACTCGATAAAAATATTTTTCAAGAGTTATTAATAGCAGCGTAGAAGGGGACGTATATCGCATGAATTTATTTACAGGCCGTTACACTTGCCATTAAGATCGGTGGTGACTCTTGGTAATTTTAGCGTGTCGAGTAATATAGCAGCACAGACGAGCACTTCGACATTGCGATTTATAGCAGAGGATATTGGACTTTTTATATCCAATAAATTAGGAAAGAATGTAGATTTAAGAAGAGATTACGTGTGCGTGATGGATCTAGGTCTTTTTGAATTATCATTAAGATTGAACGACAAAATGTGTGGAGGAGCACCAAGAGTGGATTTGAGAGCAAGCAACAATGTATTACACGTGCGCACATGTTCAGATTCTGGTCGTGCATTGACTCAATTACTTACATATTTTGCCAGTGATGGTGATTTAACATCAAACACAGGGAGTACAGAAAATATAGCTGTACCCAGTTCAGGGGACGAGGAGAGTTTACTCGGCGATGAGAGTATCAATACTTTGAGTAAAAGTCAAGTCGAAAGGGTGAACAGTTTGATGGAAGAAGCAATGGAGGAAACGGTCAAAGGTAGAATCACTTGATAATGTCTCTATCTCTATTGCTCGTTCGTTTCTCATGATATATATGTATGTATATATATATGTACATGTATGTATATAAAATTAATTGTTATCTTTAAGATACAACGATAAATACAGATGAAAAATCGCCGGTGAAGGAAAGTCAAGTCGAAGTATTTTTCTTTCCCGATGAATCACGTCCTGGGTCTCAAATTATTCCTGAAATATGTTCAAATTCGAAAGATTGCGTCAAAACGATATGCGAAAGTGAAACAGAAGATGCGGATGAAGATTTTTGTATTTTAGGTGAAGAAGCAGGTGCTGGGATTATGCCGAGACACGGAATACCCGAAGTTCGTTGGCTTTCCGAAGAGTCATTAAGGATTGTAGATAATCATTTTTCTGTTCCCCTTGGTAAAACTGATTTGTTGAAAGCTCCTAGACATTATCCTGCTGCCGTCTTAAGATATACGCTTTGCGAAATGACGTTGATTTGGCATATGTACGGAGGAAAAGATTTTGAAAACTCCGAGGCGATAGCAAAGAAACATGTCACTATTAACGATAATACTTCACGTATGCAAGGAAGGTACACATCGAAAACTGAACTGTTGAATTTAATAATCGATTCGAGAAATTGTTGATAATGCGATTCTTTATTTTCTGTCGTCTACAGAAGTCGTTCTGCTGCCGGTGTAGGTTTCACTACGATCAGTCCAAACGAAGTTCGTTTTGGTAGCGTACCGAATTCACCACGCATAAGGGCTAAAGAAACATTGATGGATTGGCAAACATCCGGTGGCCCGAATCGTCAGCACGACGTATTAATGGAATTGCAATTGAATAAAGTTCGCTTTCAACATGAGGTTTATCCTGAAAACACAACGGAAGCGTCTAGACAAATTTTACTGGTCAATGAGATCGAAATTAGGGACAGATTGGCCTCTTCTCACATCAACAAATTCTTGTATCAATATAGTAGCGAAGCAAAACCTAGGCAATCCCACGCAAATATGTTTTCCATGAAAGCGGTTCACATAAGACCGGATCCGAGACTGTCGGCTCAAGAATGTTGTCTGAAGCTCAGCGTACTGCCACTACGCCTAAATATTGACCAGGATAGTCTATTATTTCTGATTGAATTTTTTAACGAGCTCGGAGGCGGCTCGAAGCAAAATTCTGATAATTCAGCCGCTTGCAATAACTCTCAATCTTCTCCGGTATCCAAACAAGGAACACCTACTCACCACCCACCTGTCATGAGCATAAATGATTCAACTACGATGCCTAATGTTCAAATTTCAACGAATATACCGCAGAGTAATACGATAGATCAAAATTTGTTAATACTTTTGGAGGATGAATTGACGATCAAAGAAAACAAAACTAAGCCAAAGACGACTCACGAAGTTCGTGAAGATTGTCAACCGATATATTTTAGGTAAACTCTTGCACGATTATTTGGACGGAAGTTATGATCAAGGTATACATGGATCGAATGTCGATTTTTCTAGGAGCGTGATATTTGCACCCGAGGTTCTGGTTAGACTAGATTACCACGGGAAACGCGTAGATCTCACTCATGGGCCCTTGGCCGGGCTTCTGATGGGTTTGGCGCAATTGAACTGCTCCGAACTAAGACTGAAAAGATTGACGCATCGACACGGACTCTTGGGTTTCGACAAACTCGTAACGTTTCTATTGTCAGAATGGTTGCAAGATATAAAGAAGAATCAATTACCCAGTTTGCTTGGAGGAGTCGGTCCTATGCACTCGTTGGTACAGCTGTGTAAGTAACGAAACGAAAAGCGATCTAAATTTAGATCGTATACTATGATATATTGGATAGATGAATCTCGTTACAAGTTATTCTATTCGATAAGTTTGAAAATGCTATTCTCTGATACGTATTTTTAAAAAGATGCAGTCAATGAAAATCCTAGCACTTAAACATTTCCTAACAGTTCAAGGAATTCGTGATCTGTTCTGGTTACCAATAGAGCAGTATCAAAAAGATGGAAGGATAGTTCGTGGCTTGCAAAGAGGTGCGAATAGTTTCACCACATCCACGGCTATGGCAGCATTGGAGCTAACGTCTAGACTTGTATATGCCATACAGAGTACGGCCGAAACGGCATACGACATGGTCAGTCCAGGACCTAGCGTACGTCGAAAGTCAAGAGGACAAAAGGGCCGTAGAAAAAGGTATAGTCAACCACAGGATATTCGTGAAGGAATGGCAAATGCTTATATGCTCGTTAAAGAGGTATGCAAATTTCAATTTAAAGTTAGTCCACTTTCGCTTACGTTTAAGATCGTGTACCTTCGAACAATATGTTATCTCGTTATATTTTGGAGATTTGACATTATATTTCTGACTCGATTGATTTCATTTTGGTATCAAATATATATATATATGTGTGTGTGTGTGCATGTATATATTTGTATAGGGACTCGGTGAGACGGCTAATCAATTGGTACGAGTTGCAAGCGAGGAACACGAACAGAAAGGTGTGTCAGGAGCGGTGGGCGGTGTACTTAGACAGATACCGCCAACGGTAGTGAAACCCATTATTCTTGCCACCGAGGCAACGAGCAACGTTTTAGGAGGAATGCGTTCCCAATTGGTACCCGATGCAAGAAGGGAAGCGGCTCAAAAGTGGCGGCAAGATACTCATGATATAAATTAGAATTTTTTCGAGAGAATTGCAAAAAGGATCTTGTTACATTATTAAATCTCGCTCAAAAAAAAAAAAAAAAAATAATAATAATAATAATAATAAAATAAAAAACAAAGAAAAAGAAATAAATGAAAGAAAAAAATATAATAAATTTCTCGTCGTATATATAATGTACGTACTTGACTTATGTTAATAGATATCGATCCATGACGCGGAACTAAGAAAACTCAAGAATTTAAATATTCATATATATGTATGACAGGCATTATTCGCACGAATTTATATTTGTGTCGTTTAGCCAAGCGTACCGTTCAACAAACTACTTGCGAATAGAATTATTCGATTGGTCTTGTAACAGAAGAGATCACTTTTAAAAATATATACTACAGGAAACATACGGAAAGTTATCACACTGAATTGTTAATACGAGAAAGATATACACAATATCCGCAGAAGTGATGATATATATATATATATATATATATATATATATATATATATATGTATGTATTTCAGTTCCACTAATTTTACTGTATGTTGCTATACCATCGTAATTTCTTATAATATGTATAAATTATAAATCAAATATACGCGATATCGTGAATAGTTGCACTTTGCTGCTTCTGCGTATTTTTGTTCTAATCTTGTGTATGTTTTATACGAATCTGTATCTAAACATTTTTATTAATAAAACGATCTATACTATTCACGGTTTAACATTGCTTAATATCACTCTCTTACGTTATATTTCTTTACGATTAAATAATACAATCAAGTATATCAAGATTTCTTAGAGTTGAGGAAAAAGGTAATCGTTATTTTGGAAATTTTGGTAAATTTTGAAATTCGACTTTCGAACGAGTTTAGAGAGCACGTTTGTTTGCCGTGAATTTGCCGTTCTTCCTAGTACGTATCTGTCGGTAATGCAATAACGATAAATGTACGAACATTTTATTAAAAAGAGAAATAAATACATGGGTGTGTGTGTGTGTGTGTGAACGTGTATATATATATATATTATTATCAAAGCAGATAGTTAATCCACAAAGATTGCTAAAGTCTACGAAGGTTGTTAATCTTTGAATGATCTCAAGATTAAACGAAATATGTAAGAATAAAAATTGGAATATGTATAAAAGAAATGTTTTATCGACCGATGAGAATAATTCGATACGAGCGATATATACTTATTACAGGAACACGTATATTCTTGTATCTTGGTAAATCAAAGACTTCTTTTTCTAAACAAGTCTTTAAAATCTATTTTTAACCCCTAAGTGAGTACGTTCATTTTTTAATAAAAAAAGAAAAAATATATTTACGTTTGTGTGCGTGTACGCCTGTACCTATCATATATGCGTACTCTCTCTTACTACGAAGGTAAATGCAGAGTGAAGTATGCTTTTTAGTAATACGTAAAAGATGATAGGATCGACAGCTGGTGCCATCGAGCGAATGGTTAAAATATTAACGAAACCCTTCAAATCACTCGAGCGACTTAGCTGTCATGACGATAAAGTTTGTTTACATGGCAATCGAGTTCTCGAGTTCTCAAATCGTATCATTACGACTGCAATAGCACGTGCCGGTAATCGAACTTGGTAAATAACAGTTTTTACTTTCGTGGATCGTGTTACTCCTGTCATCAAAAATTGGAATATAAACGAGACGAGAGAAGTTTTCCATTCCTTTCTCTACAAACGAAGAAATAACTTGCACGGACAAACGGAAATTATAAAAAGTTCAATGATTCCCGTTCAACTTTCAACCGCCATTTCTAACAGCGAGTCGATAAACTGGAAAAGATATAACGGAGAGGAGGAAGAAGATGAAGAGAGGTATAAATACGAGGAAGAGGAGGATTTTATCGAAGTTGAATATCGACCTACGGCCGTCCCGATTACACGTGAAATTCTACAAAAAATTCAACGAGAATTGGGTTTAATTCAATTGTGTTGGCCCGAAAAGGATATTAGAAAAGAAGTTTACTTATTAACTCTGCCGGATAGTTATTGTAGTGTCAATGATAAGGAAAGGTTATTGCTTTTGTATGCTGAAAACTTTCGAAGACAATTTCATGCTAAATACAAGGATAGAAAGCCTATTTTATTGGCGTGTGAAAATGAATGTGGCGTGAAGGTAAGAACAATGATTGTTGTTATTATTATTATTATTATATTATTATTATTATTATTATTAAACGAAATATCCAATAAATATGGAACATGATTTTTATGACTATCTCGATGACACCCAAACAATGTCGTTTATTAATTTATATCATCTGCAAATTTTATACATATTATATATATATATATATATTTCGTATTTCACAAATATTCTTAATACGATATAATTACAGTTTTCTTTGTTTGTTTGTTTGTCTTTTTTTTTTCCTTTTTTTTTTACGATATATATTCGATTCAATATATTTCAAATCTACTATTGAATTCGCGCGTAATTTCTTGTCGTCGTCGTCGTCGTCGTCGTCGTCGTCTTCGTCGTCACCATCATTGCCATCATTAAATACAATTCGATACTTACGGTCTTTCGATATATCTCCGTAACATGTCAGCACGTATAAATTCTTCACAAATTATAACTTGTGTAATTATTGAAAGCAACGATTCGATAAGTTTTGCGTTGAAAAGCTTAATTATCATTCCTCCTCCGTTATAATCGTATTATCGATTAAACTGTAGAAAATGAAACTTTCAATCGATCAAACTTAGTAGAGACATTGCAACTCTACGATATTACGATGGAATACTATATAATTGATATAATATGTATTAAGTTATCGTAGAGTTCACTAAAATTTCACTACTTTTTCTTGCCACTTTAACGCTAGATTTACCAACTTCGATCACAATGAATGTTTTTTATTCTTAATTTCATTGCAAATTTTTTCAAGGCAATATAACTTTTCTATTGTGTTTTGTGTGTTCGTATACGTGCATACTTATACATACATACATACATACATACGTATATATATATATATATATATGTGTGTATATTTATAGACGTATATATATTGATAGATAAGTGGGAAATATTTTAGGGGTGACATCAAGACATCAAAACAATAAATGAAGTTCACATGATATATGTCCTGTTTGACTTTGTTTTCGTGTAATAACGAATTATTGTATTGCTATTAATTCTTTCGTTAAATAGATGAAACTCAATGAATTGAAAGAATTGAACGAAATTTCTAACGAATTTGAAAAAGATCTAGACAGATGGAAAGAGTAAGACGATCATTCGTAAGACGTTGCGAGTTTGTATTCGCATGCGAGAAGGTCGTCATTTCGAACGTCTTTTATGAAAGTAAGCAGATAAAGTTTCTTGAAAATCAAGTTCGCTATAATCTGAAAAGAAATTCGAATGGGACATATATCTATATAAATGTTTTTTTATTGTTTAGATATCTAAAACATTTCCTACTTATTCTGAAATATTTTGTATACGTGTGTGTGTGTGTGTGTGTATGTCGTACATACATACATACATATATATATATGTTCAATTTCATAAATTCCATTTTTCTGAAATACCATACGAAATATACCTTTAAGGTATATCAGAATAATATTATCGGTAATTCTAGTGTTAAACGATTCGAAACGATGGCATTGAAAATTTCAAATTAATATTTTCGAACCAAGTACATGTATGTATTCATGAAATTATTCACGTTCAGTCTTTGCGCCTTCGTAACAACGAATTTGTTTCGTGCTAAGATGAAAATTGTGTATTTCGAAGGATCGAAACGTGTAATGATCGATTCGTAAAAAAAAAAGAAAAAGAAAAAGAAAGAAAGAAAAGAACCCAACGAAAGAGAAAAACAACAGAGTACAGTATAATCCCGTTCAACACGGATTCGTATAACTCCTACGCAAAAGTTATCACTCGTGTATTAAGATATATTACGGTAAAAAAAGAGAAATTGATACCGTGCACAGGTATTCCATGATTTGATCATCTTAAAAATCTTCATTGTGTTATGATTTCCATTGAAAAAAAAAAAAAAAATGTATAATGTAACATATAAGCCGTGTTATTGTACGGGGATTTACTGTACATCACAAGATTGATCCGTGCAAAGTTTCGTCGAATGGAGGAAGCCATATTCGAGCCAAAAGAATCCTCTTTTGGATCGCGATACGATAGACTCGATAGACGATTTAAAGGAAAGAAAATGGCAATCAAATGAAAATTTTTTCCGTTTCATTATCGGATTAAAGGATCGGTAAAAAATCGTGCGACACGTGTTTTATTATTCTTCGGTGTATTCTTTCGATAAATACTTTCGACTCGTCGTACAAAGGCATTCTCCATATAAAAATTAAAATGTGTTCATAAATAAAATTATTGTTATTATTTAAAATCTGCTGAAAGTCGCGTTGAAAGGCGTACGCGGACGCGTGTATATATATATACACATACATACATTATATATATATATGTATATATAAAATGACGAGGAATGTTTATACGTGTGTTCTCGATATATTATAACGTATATATCCTCTCTAATATATTCTCTCTCTCTCTCTCTCTCTCTCTCTCTCTCTCTCTCTCTCCCTCTCTCTCTTTCTTTCACTCTCTCTTTCTCTCTTTGTCACGTATATGCTCGTTACTTCTCTCTCATATCTTCGTAATTCAACTAACGGAAATACGTAACCGTGTTTATAGTTTATAGGAATCTTTTCTATTACATTCGAGCATTCCTCTCCTCTCTTTCTCTCTATAATCTAAATAATAAAAATAAACTTCGCTATACATTTATTCATACATATTTTAAACGTTCTACAATACAATGGCATGCACTTTTTCTTCGCGTGCGAGTGCATGGTCACAGTCTTATTTACATGTGCCGCCCATTATACAACGACACTTTTTTCACTTTGGTTTCCTCTTATTTATCGTGTATGTACATATGTATGCACGCACGCGCACGCGTGCTCGTGTGTTTATATCGCGTGTATATTTTTATTTTTATTTTCTTTTAATTTCATTTTTTTTTTTTCCTTCTATATATACACTTCGTCGCTCGCAAGATCGCCAGCTTCTATTATTCAATTATGCGATTTAAAAAAAAAAAAAAAAAGAACGATCAAGTCTAATATTAAAAATTCGATTGATAATCGTTTAGAGAAAACTCATTACATTCAGTCAAGATATATACATATATATTCATTTATTATTTTCTTCTTTAACGTCAGTTAAAAGAGGAAAAGTATAAGAAAAAAAAAGATACAAAAAAAAAAAAGAATAGTGAACGATCTTGCACGTGACGATGTGGTGCAAAAGTATGAAACAAACTCACAAAGTGGTGTTTTAAAGGATAACGATAACGACGACGACAACGACGACGGCGACGAAGATAATAATAATAAAAACGAACGATGACAATGATAATGACAATAATGATAATGATGACGATGACAATGACAATAATATCGCTTTTCTTGTGCAGAAATTTGTGTCTACGAGTATAAGACGAAGTACACTGCCATATCCGGAACTGTACACGTGGCAGGGATGCGCAAAATTTGTTAGCGACTACATAAGTTACGAGCCACTTGGCAAGGAGGATCTCGTATTGGTAAGAAAAACCTGAAAAACACTTTGACTGTTTTTTTTTTCTTTCTTTTTTTTTTGTTTCCTTTTTCTTGTCTTTTTTTTTTCTTTTTTTTTTCTTTTTTTTTTACTAATAAAAAGCTACGTAAGCGCGAATAACGATTCCGCCGAGCGATGCGAGATCCCCTTCGTGCCTCTGGTCTCTTTTTTTTTCTCTTCTTTTTCTTTAACAAATTTTTTTTCTTGCCGATACGACGAGACGGCAAATATATATATATATATATATATATATATGTGTGTATATATATATATATATATATATATATATTATTATTAACGAACTTAAAACGAATAATAGTAAAAAGAAAAAAAAGAAAAAAAAACCGTTAACAAAAACGAGAGGTAGAATCGTTGCGAGAACGCTCGCTACAAAAATCATGTGCTCGCCGATAAATTCGAAAAAGTAACGAGACTTTTTTTTTATATATATATATATAGTTTTGCATCGAAAAATCGTAGATAGAATCGTCAGAAATCGTTACGACGAGCCTCGACGAAAACGTTCGATTTGCGAAAATCGATTTGCTCTCTCTCTTTCTTTTTTTGTTTTTTTAAATATATATATATACATGCACATATATATATATACACATATATATATATTGTTTACTTCGAGAAGTCATTCACACTTCTTTTAATTTGGAAAAGAGAGCACGGCTTTTTCTTTCTCTCTTTTTTGCACCCTCGCGTAGAACGCACGTAAAACTTACACGTTAAGCGAACGATAAACAATAGATCGATCGATAATACTTTGTCTAGAGAGTCGATATATCATATTAAATCTTAATTACAACAGTCCATATTCAGGAAATTTGGTATATTCTCTTATTTACAATCTTTCGATAGAAAGGGAATAAACGGATCATATTACGATCTAGATGTATTTTGATTTCGGTCCGATTATCTAAGGGAAAGGTAACTAAGTGGAGAAACGAGCGTGTTAGTGCATATTAAATTATTCGAAAGACGGAACGTCGATAAGAACAAAAGGAAAAAAAAAAAAAAACGAACGGCGTTTATCTCGCGTTGGAAGCCTCCTCCAGGCGTTATCGGAAAAAAAGAAACAAAAAGGAACAGGGGGGGAAAAAAAGGAAAAGAAAGAAAAAAAAATAGTAAAACGAGAGAAGAAAAAGAAGAAAGAGAAAAAGAAAAGAAAGAGAAAGAAGGTACACAAGTCGAAGGAGTTTAAAAGCGCAGGAAAAAGAAGCGTCGCGTGACGGAGCGCGACCGAGGAGAGAATATTAAGAACGGAGAAAAGAATTTACGTCGCCTCGAGGATCTTTGGCGATCGCGTTACGCTTCTTGGATAGGCCGAGAGAGGAGCAGAAGGGAAAAGGGAGATGTAGAGAAAGAGGGAGAGGAAGAGAGAGAAAGAGAGAGCGAACGAGCGAGCGTGCGATAGTAAATCGAGAGATTCACGAAGCGAGTCCGCGCGCCATCGCCCGTTTGTCCTTGACACCCGTCCTTTCGTATAGAGCGCGCGTGTCTTCTTTTCTTTCCTCTCTCTATCTTTTTAACATTTTCTCTGTCTCTCTGCCGTCTCTTGTCTCTTCGCCTCCTCTCTCTCTTTCTTTCTTTCTCCTCTTCCTTCTTTCGGTCTTTTTTTTTTCGCGTTTCCTCCGAAAACGAACAGAGCGTTTCACCGTGTATGGAAAGAGGGAGAGGGAGGGACAGAGAGAGAGAGAGAGATAAAAAAAATCATGTACGACGTGCATGCGTACGTGCATGGTTTGTTCGCTTCATAAAAGAAAACGAAGAAGAAAGAGGTTTGGTACAAGGTATCGTAAGGATGTAGGAAGAAAGAAACGTAGAGGAGGAGGAGGTGGAAGATGATGATGATGATGATGATGATGATGATGATGGTGCGAGGGAAGAAAGGCGAGCGAGGTGGTTTATATTCGTTATATTCGTTCGTTTCGTTTCGTTTCGTTCTGTCTGTCTTTCCGACTGCTTGCGCCACGCTCGGCGACCGGCGTTTCTCCTCGTGGTGCAGCAATAATAACGTTTCCCGCGCGTACTTCGGATTGGCTGGTGTGTCGTGTGCGGTCGCGAAGAGAAGAGAAGAGAAGAGAAGAGAAGAGAAGAGAAGAGAAGAGAAGAGAGAAGAGAAGAGGAGAAGAGAGGAGCGGTGGAGTAGTAGCAACGTGTCGAGCCGTTTTACTCGCGCTAGTGCCGCCGTGAGACGAAGGGGGTGGTGGTGGAGGAGGCAAGAAGAAGAAGAAGAAGAGGGGGAAAGAGGAGGAGGAGGAGGAGGCGCAGCTCGTGGTGGTTCTCGTTGTGCCGTTCTGCCACCGCCGCCGCCGCCGCCGCCACCGCCGCCGCCGCCGACGTCGCCGGAGTGGTGGGGCGGAGGGACCGGCCGACCGAGTTGTTTCATTCATAAAAAAGTTCTTTATTACTCTCTGTGAGCGCATGTGCTATTCCACGGAGGAGGACCTCCCCCGAGCCAGCGTAACCACGTTTACACATGGCATTATTTACTACCGCGCGAGACACGAATCGTCGGCACACGCCGCTGCAACGGTGCGGTGTACGGAACTCTCTCTCTCTGCTTACGCGTTGCTCTCTTCTCTCTCTCCTCGCTTTTCTATTTCCTCTCATTTCGATTTCTCGAACGACTCCTCTTTTCGCGTCTTTCTTCTTTTTCTCTCTACTTTTGTTTCCGACTCTATTTTTATTATTATTATTATTATTATTATTTTTATCTTTTTTAATATTACATACTTCTCCGATTACGCTCTCTCGTTCGTTTCTACCGCTCTCGCAGAGAAGCCGCGAGCTATCGGCGCGCGAGGCTTATCGTCGCCGTTCGCCGAATGGGACTTCGCGGAATAGAAGCTGGAATCCATCCTTCTTCGTCTCTTTGCAACCGCGCGCCCGACACCCTTCCCCCTCCTCCCCCCACCTCGTGTCACCCTCCATCGCGGTCCCCGTTCGTTCTACTCGATTCGTCGCGCGCTCGCGTCCTTTACACGCTCCTACTGCTCTCCCTCTCTTTCTCGCGCCCGCTCGCTCTCGCTCTCTCTCTCTCTCTCTCTCATCCTCTCTTTCTCGCTCACACACGCAACGCACGCACGCACACACACGTTCTTTCTTAAGATTATATATTTAGCATCACAGAGTGCCGCGCGCTCGCCTACTTTCTGCTATGCTTTAAACTAGACGATTTCTTTCTACACGCCTTCAATTTGTCCAAGAGATATTTAAATTGCAAGACCTGAAGCCTCGTGACGGAGGGTTCAGAACATCTATCCAACCACCTAAGGAACTTTTCGGCGTGCTCGATCGCCTCCTCGGAGCTCCGTGGCACGTCCTCCGCGACGGAATCGATTCCTTCCTCCTCGTGGTTGATACCGCGCCTCGCTTTCTCCAGGTCGTTGTTGTTGTTGTTGTTGTTGTTGTTGTTGTTGTGGGAAAGGACGTTGTCGAGAAGGGCCTTAGCTCTGCTCGGCGATCTTCTGGCAGCTGTGCTGGCCGCGATAGGCGTCGGCGTTTGCGTAGACGCGAGCAATGGAAAGCTGCACTGCTTGTACCATTGCCAGAACCACGAGCCGTCTTGTTGATTGATACTGGGATTGAACGCGGCCGATTGTTGTCCCAGGAGTTGTTGTTGCTGCGTTAGCCACAGCCAGAGGGCATCGTCGATCCTCTTGTTATTGCTCGCGGTGGTCGTCGAGCTGCCGCACATACCGGGCCCGGTAGTAATAACGTTCTCCTTTTTCGCCTTTGTACGTTGAACGCTGATACCGCAGATACCGCTACCGCTGCTACCGACGTTATCATTGGTTTTTCTTGGGGAAGCAGGAACGGGAGTCGATGGTGCCTCCGCTGCCGGTGGCAAAATCTTCCTCGTGCAAGATTTGGCGACGGAGTCCATCTGCGCCGGAGCTATCGCCGAGATGCTGTGTCTCTTTCCGGCGTTGCTGCTGCTACCACCACTGAGACCGCCGCTGCCGCCGCTACCGCCGCCGCCGATAACACCGACACCGCCGTTGCATCCAGAGAGCATATTGGTCGCGGTGCTCTTTGTGTATTGGAGGCCGTTCTCGACGAGGCCGACGGTGCTACCGTGCGAAAGACCGGCCGCCGTCATTCCGAGAAGATTTTTTGCCAGGCTACCGGTCGCGCCCGACAAAAGGCCCAGTTGCTGAAGCAGCAACGAACTGTTTTCTGGCCTCATATTGGCCATACTCGTCATAAGCCCGACGTAATCTATTTTGTGCTTGTTGTCGGGCTGATGTTGCTGTTGTTTGCCGTCGTTTATGTCGAGGCAAATGTCGTTCGTCAGGAAGGACGAACTGCCGGTGGCCGTCATGGACGTTTGTTGGTCCAGTTTCGGCCTCTTCACGCAAGGACTCTCGTCCTCGCTGGAAACGTTGGCTGATCCACCAGCGGGTATGTTTCCAGGGTTGATGTTGTTCGTGCCGGAGGACGAGGCCGGCGAGTGCACTTCGCTGTCCGGCGTCGAGGAATTCCTTGCCATTCCTCGGATCTTGTGCTCGGACTTGCACCATCCGCGAAGGGTCGACTCTGGGACCCCGATGTCTCTGGCCACCGAGGCTTTGCTCTCGCCCTCGTGGACCCTCTGTATCGCATCCATCTTCTCGGACGCCGAGAGCGCGCGTAGCGGCCGTTTACCCGGTCTCGCTGAATCCCCCCTCATCGGGACAAGACGCTATTTGCTTATTTGAAAGACGAGTGTACGATCGCGTCTCCCTTTTCTACGTTCGAACGCGCGTCCTCCGTTAACCCCGAACTACGCGCTCGGACCGATCTCTACCGTCACTAAGAACCACGGATCACTGACGATTTTCACCACTATGAAGAAACCGCACGCCTATCTATCGTCTGTCCTTTTCGAGTTTACTTACCGTTAGGAAGCGACTAACGATACGCGGTATAAATCGTAGAGAACGCGCTCGGATAAACGCGCCACCGATCTAATGCGACTCGTCGTCCTCGTAGCTATGCGCATAAAGACGCAAGCGCATGAACGGATCTCGTGTCGTCGTTTTCTCTAGTTTTCGTTATGGCACGAGGAACGAGAATATTGCTGCGTCGTCCCCGCGACCAGACGATGTTCTCGCACCGAATTGCGACGCTCAACTGCTCTGCCGGTCGACCACCGTCGGGGTATTCTTAACGTCGCCGCTCCTCCCCACTCCACTGCTCTCTTCCACGCCGCGCCTCTCCTGCCCCTCCCCATTCCTCCCCACCCCTTTGACCGACCTCTTCCTCCTCCGCCAACTCCTCCCTTACCGCGTCTCTCTCTGTCCCTCTCCCTCTCTCCTCTCCTCCCCTCACCGCCCTCGCCCTCTCCCTCTCCCTCTCCCTCTCCCTCTCCCTCTCCCTCTTTCTCCCTTTCTCGCGCGCTCTCTCGGCACCGCTGACGCTTGCTCGTCCAACACCGAACCTTCCCTCTCCCGATCCCTCCACTCCTCTCGGCAAACCCGTATCGCGAACCGCGCGGCGTTTCTCCGACGTCGTCGTCGCCGTCGCCGTCGCCGTCGCCGTCGCCGTCGTCGTCGTCGTCGTTCGCTTTCCTCCGCAACCCCTCCGCAACCCTCCCCTGCTCCTCCGTCCGTCCGTCCGTCCGTCCGTCCATTCGTCCATCCATCCGTCCGTTCGTTGGTTCGTTCCTTCGTTCGTCCCTCCCTCCCTCCCCCATTCCCTCCCTCCCCGTCCTTCCCTCCCTCCCTTCCTCCGTCCATCCGTCGAAGACGAAAACGACGCTCTCATCGTCCCTCGCGGCTTCTCCGTTGTCCGCTAACGAGCCACCTCCGAGAAACGTCCTTGATAAGAACCCTTCGAAGATCGCTGTTTTCCCGAAATACGAGCTCCAACTTTTCCAACTTTCTCTCTAGCAACCCCTCGTTCGTATACGATATAATCCAAGTGAAATATAATAAAAAAAAAAAAGGAAAGAAAAATAGATCGCACGCATATAATTAGTCGGTTCGCGGCCACCCCATGCCGGATATCCTTGCGCGTGTCACGACCGAAGGTCGTGAATGCTCAACATCCGCCATTTTCGTCTATACCCGATCTGAAACGTAGTATTGAGATTGTTCTCACGTGTTGGTGCCGGTGGGTTGATTAATAAGTGCTAAAGGATGCCTCGAAAAATCGACGAAAGACGACGTTACAGCGATGATTTAGTTCGTAAGAAACTTTCAAACTAAAAGTCTACGACGAAGGAAGAAAATGTCGTATTATATCAGCGCTTTTTTTTTTTCTTAATTTATGGAGATATTTGATAAACCGTTAACAACCAAATGGCGTAGATAATGCTTTTTATTTGGATGAAACATTTTTTACAAATAATTCAAACTCTATATCGAAATTGTTTTTACATGTTCACGGTGAACCCATTAATAAACGCCAAAAGTATCTTTCGGAAAATCGATGAAAGACGACGTCGTAGAGATGAAATCGATATTTTCGAACTAAAAAGTGTTTTCGCAATGAGAGTTAAAATACGATCTTGTATCACTGTTTTCTTTTCGAACTTGTCGAGATATTTAAAAAATCATCAACGACCAGAGAGTACAGATTACGTCTTTTTATGGCAAATCTCTCGTGATGTAAAAGTAGAATATAACACATTCGAATTAATAATTTTGCTTCTCTCCTATGCATTATATATATTTGTGTCTATATATATATATATATATATACATATATATATTTGTTATATATATTTGTCAACAACGTATTATGTATAATTCAACGAAGTTTGTCCTTTATATTGAGATTGTTCTCACGTGTTGTCGCTGATTAATAAGCGCTAAAGGATGCCTCGGAGAATTGAGAAAGGCAGCATCGTACAGATGAAATCGAAGCTCTTAAATTAAAAATGTTTACGCTTTGTAACAAAGAAGGATACGATTTTATATCGTCGCTTTTCTTTTCTACTTATGCGAATATTAACAAAATTATTAAGACGAACGGACAGGATAGATCGTTTTTTTATTATTTTGTTTTTTCTTACATCGTTAATAACAAATTTCTTTTCGATATAAAAATAGAATACAACGAATTCGAATCAACGAATTGTATCGCATATCTTTTATACAAATTTTGTCAACAACGTGTAACAATAAAAAATAAAATTTGTACTTCGTTAATCGTCTTTCATACTGTTTTTTTTTTCTTTTTTTTTCTTTTTCGCATCGAAAAACTAATCCATGGGTATTGAAGAATCGTTCGTAGAATAGTTCGCACCAAGATGTCCGATGGAAATTTCCCGATGTTAACCGTTAGTTTCGATAGATCGAAGAAAATTTTTGGAAAAATATATATTCGACGAGTCGAAAGTCCGAGCGATAACGGGAGCAAGAGTAAGAGGCGTACCACCTTTGGAAAAGCCTTAAATTTGCAGGCTGGAGGCGAAGTGCGGAGCTCTCTTCTCTTTGCTTCTACCGCCCGCAGCCACCGTCCCCGTGGGAGAACCGGATTTACGAGCGCGGCCTAAAATCCGCTCCGTAGGAGCGTTCGTCGGAGTTACACCGCGGTAAGGAACACTAGGTAATTCGCTGGTAAATTTACCGGTTCGATCGTTCGCTCTTCGATGTTGTAAATACGCGCCCTGTATTTCCCTCTCTCTTTCTCTTTCTCTTTCTATTTCTCTCTCTCTCTCTCTCTCTCTCTCTCTCTCTCTTCTCCCCACCTTTTCACGCGCGTCGCTTAATTTTTTGCATCGGAGAAAGGAGACGACGAGGACGACGCCCTACTCCCGATAATTATCGCTCGCTCGCATACCGATTTTCAGAGTTCCACTTTTCTGGAAAGAAAGTGTAGCGCTGAGGTCAGAAAGTTTTTCACAACTACTCTTCGCGTCTCCCTCTTTCTCTCGACCTCTTCAGAGACAACTTTTATAACACGAAAATAATTTTCATTTTTTTTCTTAAAAAGAAAAAGAAAGACTAGACGTCTCTCTCTCTCTCTCTCTCTTCTTTTCCCTCTCTCTTTCCTTTTCAGCGCCCTTGAAAAATTTAATATCGCTATCCGTATCTTTAATTATCCAGCAATATACTTTATTCGCAGGAAAGAAATTCGTCGTAAAGGGTAGTAGGTGATTAATAAAATTAATAAAGATATCAGCGGTTAACTTTCCTTTCCCTTTTTTTTTTATTTATTTATTATAACGTTAGCTTTTTCGTTTCCGATCGAAATATAGAATCGTCGGATAGGAAAATATCATCTTTCGAAAATGTGAAGACGCACGAGAAAGAAATTCGCAACGATAGCGGATATCCCTTATCGACGGGTTTGGTTTCGAGGACCGGTGCGACTATTAACGAATTGAGTTGCGTGCGTGCGTTACGTACGTACGTACGTGCGTGCGTGCGTGCGTGCGCGCGTGAGAAAGATGGACGGAGAAAGAAAAGGGTCGAGAGAAAGAGAGAGAGAGAGAGAGAGAGTGAGAGAGGACGATGATAGGTCGGAGGGAAACAGGCGTCGCGGAGGGTAAGAGGAGGCAAAATCGATCGACGCATCCTGTGTGTGTACGACGACCCGTACTTTGAGCGCCGCCAAGAAGACGGCAGTAAACGCGTGTCCCTCTTCCCTTCTTCTTCTTGTTCTTCTTCTTCTTCTTCTTCTTCTCTTTCTTCTTCTTCTTCTTCTTCTTCTTCTCCGCCTCCTCCTCCTCCTCGAACGTTCCTCGAGCAAGCCGGTAACCCGTACAATTAATTTTCACCTGCCTTCCTTCGTGAGACAAGCTTTCGCGGAAGGATGTGCGACGAGCGGCACACGTGCGCTTCTCTCTCTCTCCCTCCTTCTCTCTCTCCCTCCCTCTTTCTCTCTCTCTCTCTTTTATTCTTTCTTCCTTTCTTTCTATCTTTCTTTCTTTCTTTCTTTCTTTCTTTCTCTTTCTTTTCCCCTCTCTGCTCGGTATGAGTTGTCCTTACGTGTACGCGCGATGCTACGTGCCGCAATAATACTAACCGTGAACCATGAACGGCGATCTTAACGGTCATTGTTTCGTCGTCGGCGTCGTCGGCGGACCATAAATTGGCAATGGGATCGATTTCTTTCTTAGGAGTTAAAGAAACAACTTTCGTAGAAGATGATCGACGTGGAGATTTGTCCGCTTAAACTTATCTATTTTCACTTTTCATATCGATACGAATTATACGAAGTAGGTGTCGGTATTCGATACTCGAAAAAATGAAATATTACATTACGGATGTTTTAAGGACGACCGTATATAGCCTCGAAGTCTCGCAATTGGCGCCAGCTTTACGATCATCGTCTTCGATACGAAACGTCCGTTGATCCCGATCGGTCGTACCTACAAATATATTTCTCGCGTAAGAGCAATCCCTGTGGAAATTGAACGAATTAGACGAATTTACGTTTTACGAAAATCGAAATTTCGTAAAAATCGAGTGAAGCGTTACTTGCCGTTAAAGAGTTTTTAACAATTACGAGATATACGTTAATTTATATATTGAAATTCGAATGCGATGTAAAAAGTTCGAAGAGTTTAGAAAAGAAAAAAAAAAAAAAAAAAAGGAAAAGTTTTACGAATTCGAGCAGACGATTAGAACGTCTTATTATAATTCTATTACGGAGTTTGACTCGCGATAAGTGACTAAGTATCTGTGATTTTATGAAGAAACGCTCGTAAATATTGCTCACGTCGCATCGACGCAATCGCATTGCGGAAAAACGAGGTAAAATAACGTCGATATCGATGTTCTATCGTACTCGAGCATTTTGATAATATCTACGAATATCAGCTATGTTTTCGTAGACGTTGTTAACGAAGTAATAAACAAAGGTATTAACTTGTTTACAGGCTCGTCTTTAGCCGGTCGTGACTCATAAAGGGACTTTATAAACGGGTCGTTCGAAAATACGATGAATAATTATCGGGCGTCTATTATTTAATGAAATAGTTTCGTCCACGTTATTCGATTCGTTCTATCGACTTTCGTACGTATACGAATCGATGAACGCACATCCCGTTTAAAATTTGTTATTGTCATTTTTTATTCAAAAACCATTTCGGTCGGTTACAAAAATAGACCATATTCGAAAATTGATACGTGAAAAGCTTCGGGCAGATACGCGTACGTATGCGCGTATATAGGTACGTACGCATTCGCGTTTTCATACCGATATGCCCACTTATATATAGGTATGCATATACTCTATGTACACATGTATATAGCCATATATATGTATACACACACACACACACACACACACACACACACACACACACACACACACACACACACACACACACACACACACACACACACACACACACACACACACATACATATTTCGACGTATCGCCACGTAATTGCATTTGAAATGGTACGTTTTAATTCGTCCACTTTATTAAAGTTACCTCATTCGGGTTTAGCAAAGAGTGCGCGAGGTTTAAAAGCGCGGAAACGCAGCGACGAACTGCGGAATCACAGTTCGATGAATCAGATTCACGTTCGCGGAGAATACTCTTTGGTCTATACGAGTGAGTGTGCGCGCGCGTCCGTGTGCGTATGCCGTTATCGTCACGTCCATCAAATTTATCTTGCGTTTTGTGAATGTATACGATTAAATTCGTATTTTTCCAAATCTTTTCAAACGACGTTACCTATCTTTACTCGCACGGCCATGCATATACGTGTATACGTAGATATCGTTATATTCGAAAAACGAAAATAGCCTTTAAGATCGAGTATAGGAAACCTTTGGAACGACCCCCAGCTTCGACAAAGACGCGACGCGACGATGTCGTCGAGAGCGAGATGGATCGACGAGAGGAAGAAAGGATGGAGGTTGGAGAGTGGGGAGATGGGAGAAGGAGACGGAGGGTTAAGTTCATTCATAAAAAAGAAAATTATTACGCTAGAGGAGATGCGACTCCCGCAAAGGGAATAATGGCACAACCTCCGAACGACAATTAACCCCACTCTCATTCCTTTTGTCCATGAAACCCGTGAAAGATCAGATCGTGATAAAAAGCTCATCTCCTCTACGTTCTCTACTGCTCCTCTCTCTCTCTCTCTCTCTCTCTCTCTCTCTCTCTCTCTCTCTCTCTCTTTCTCTGCGTCTCTTCCTCTTTCAAGAAATCGTGCGAGAAAGAACGATCGGGAAATCTTCTCAAACTTTGATCTCGATTTTTCTCATCGAATCGTTCTAGAAGCAATGTCGAGAACGTTTCGATATCGTTCCCACTCGACAACTTGGAAAGATGTATCGATAGCCGAGTATCGGGCCAATGTCTATTACCATCGCGAAACACGTATCCGATACCGTACCGACCTGTTGACCTTCAAACTTTTCCTCCGCAAGAATTCGCATTTTCACGAAGAACGTGGCGATTTCTTTTCTTTGGGTTATAACTTTCGAACGATTATGAGTTTCTTCCGTTTTCGTTCCGTGTTAGAACTTTTCTACGACGAAAACTGTTCTCGCGATATTTCCCTTCCAACTAATTTTTCTTATCTTCCGACGTTTTCTTCGCCCTTAGAAAAATATCGTTTAAGGTAATTATTTAAGTATATTTGCTGCGATATCCATCGAAAGACAAATGACTAAATTGACCGAAGCATTTATCAGGAAACTAATTCGCTCGATGAATATTACCAACGATTACTTCCACGTTGATTCGAATAATCCAAATTCTACATTGGCTGGATTCTCATTTTCGCGAATTTTATGTTCAAGCTCGTTCTCGAAATGGAGCTTCTCGAACGAGTTTTTGTATCTAAACGACCTACTCCCTTTAACCGTCTACCGTTAGCAACCTTCTCTCTCTCTCTCTCTCTCTCTCTCTCTCTCTCTCTCTCTTTCTATCTTTCACCCTATCGCGAGATTTCGGAATTTCCAGCCGATAAAAAACAAGATCGATACCTCGGCACCCTATAGCCGAGCTAGAGGAGGAATACCCACGCTAGTTCGCTCTCCCACCCTCGTACGCTCGCGCGTCACCCATACCTAGACGCACACCTACAACGTCCGGTCAGGCACCCACATAATCGTCGCCGAGGAAGAAATCCTCGAAGTGCCCGCTCGGAGCTCGAGTAGATGGAAAAGGAAGGAGGACGACGAAAAAGGAGGTGGTGGAGGAGGAGGCGAAGGAGGTGAAGGAAAAAGAAGAAAAAGAAGAAGAAGAAGAAGAAGAGGAAGAAGAAGAAGAGAAGGACAAGGAAGGTTGGCCACGGTGGCGGCTGCCGATGGTAGAGGAACGGAGAGCGCGGTGGCAAAGAGGAAAAGGAGAGCGACGGCCGCTTGGGGGACGGGGGGGACGAGGGAGTGAGCGAGGGGGAGAGAGGGTGGTGGGACAAGGAGGTCTCCGTGGAAATTTACCGGAGCGCGAGTTACGGGAACTTGGCCGTAGCTCGTCGAAGGTTCGCTCGCTCGCTCGCTCGCTCGCTCTCTCGTTTATTCGTTCGTTCGTTCGTTCGTTCGTTCGTTCGTTCGTTCGTTCGTTCGTTCGTTCGTTCTCTCGCCCTCGTATATATCGCGCACACCGGCTTTCGTATCCGCGGCTAAGAGCAAAGGGGCGCCAAGGGTTCGCCTTTGCCATTGCCGTCCTCGTCCTAGTCTCCTTCTCGTCCTCGTCCTCGTCCTCGTCATAGTCATCGTCGTCGTCGTCTTCGTCGTCGTCGTCGTCGTCGTCGTCGTCGTTGGTGTCGGTGGGTGGCGAGGTTTCGTGGGATAAGAGAAGAGGATGTCAGTAGGGGAAGTGGGAAGAAGGTGTGAGATATATATATACATATATATATATATATGTACGTGTGTATATATATATATAGAGAGAGAGAGAGAGAGAGAGAGAGAGAGAGAGAGAGAAGGTTCGAGCGCACCGTGTACGCGTCGTGGTAGATGGAAGGGGTGGGTTCGATGAGCGAACTAGGGTCTCCGCGGGTCGCGGGACGAACTAAGGGAGACCTCTCTTTCTCTCTCTCTACCACTCGCGTATCGCGTATACTCTCCTTTCTTCTATCTCTTTCTCGCTCTCTCGTTGGCGTTGGTTCTATCTCGCGCGCGCGCTCGTTCGCCGTGTATTCCGCGGTAAACGGCCAGGCTTGGTCGGCGGACCCTCGCATGGCCTGCAGCTGTCTCCTAACCCCTCTTTCTCTCCGGTATCCTTGCTTCTGTCCTCTCCTCCGCTCCCATCGCGTTTCTCTCTACTCTACCACCCTACGCGCTTTACGAGATAGCGAGAGCGAGAGCGAGACCGAGAACCGAGAACCGAGAACGAGTATGAGAGAGAGAGGGTGGGAGGTGCTGGCTGCCCCAGTCCTATGTACTAGGTATCAGGGCCGGACGAAGGAGAGAGAGAGAGAGAGAGAGAGAGAGAGGATGGGGGAGAGAGGAAGCTACCCTGGTGTAAATACATAGCTCTACGGTACGACCGACCAACCGACCGACCGACCGACCGCGGGCTTTGGACGACCCGAGGAGTTAACTCGCGACGGAGAAAACGGGATATCTACCTACCTACCTACCTACCCATCTTCCCATCTACCTAGCCAAAAGCCAGAGAGAGAGAGAGAGAGAGAGAGAGAGAGAGAGAGAGAGAGCGAGAAAAAGAGAGAAAGAAAATCGACAAGCCCGCGAGACTACTTTCGTTCGGTTATTTCGACGGGTATAAAAGCTGCGAGAGGCTCCCGTCATCCTTCGCGGTCCGGTTTCTTTTCTTCCTAAGTATACGCGAGAAAGAAAGAAGGGAAGAATTGGATGCTGATCGATAGAACGTGCGGTGTAAGTAAAAAGGAACTCGATGCTCCTTCTCTTTCTCTTACCCTCTTCCCCCTCCTCCCCCTCCGTTCCCTCCACCTCTCACCGATTCCAAATCTTCGACGTTCCATTTTACTTCTCCTCATTTTGATCGAAACTCTTAACTATATTATGACTCTGAATCGGTAGAGGCTTCCACGATTTTTCGTGGAAAATGGTAAACATGGAAATTGAGTGGAGCATGCTTTTGGATTAATAAGAAAAGTTACGAAGTACCCTCGACGTACTTACTTTAACAGGAATAATCAAAGTCGTGAAACGCGTTAATCGTACCTACGGTCGATGGAATATGAATTAAGACGTCGTCTTTGAAATCCCCGAAAAATACTTGAAACGGGCTCTATTCGACGTTCCTACACCGTTTGCCTCGAGTCTAACATAAAACAAATGCAAGTGTTCGGCATAACGGTAATGTCTTTATGGTTCGAGGACTTTGTCCCTCGAGTTTAGGGTCAGTAGTTGTATATCTTGGACCTTTCTTCAGGTATACGTGAATAACGACTTTAGTTTGGTCATTTTTCGTAGAAAAACAGCGAGTGCTCGTATCTCTCTTACTTTTGTTTTCTCTCTCTCTCTCTCTCTTATTTTTTGTTTTTTATTTCTATCTCGAGTTATCGAATTATTCGAAATTTTTTTATCGATAGATATCGTTGTCGCGTCGCGCGAAGAGTAGAAAGAGAAATAAATTGTAAGACGATCGAAGGGAAGCAGTGCCGCAACTGTTTTTCGTTCGTATCCATTGACGAGTCGACGACAATAGTCCCTCTCCTACCGCGAGAGATAAACCACTGCTAGAGATTTACCGAAAAACATTTTCACGATTATGGACGATCGTTATCGCGATAGGAAAAAATTCTTACTCTTGGCAATTTTCTCTTAGTTCCCTAACGGATTTGACAAGAATGCGTTCACGTGCGTTGCTCGCTAAAACCAAGATCGATAAAAGCGAAGGAAAAAGTTTGGCCGCCCGCGTCAGTTTCTTTACCGTTTTACCAACCCTTATCGCTAAATCCCTTACGTACGTTTGGAAGCGTTAGAGGCGTAGTCATATATCAGAAAGCCGAGTTATAGAAGTGGGTCGATCCTATCTTTCTGCTTGGGGTGCGACGCGTTGCAACAAGTGCGAGACACGATAGTCGGTTGCCGTTGCATCGAGATTCGCATCGCTCGATTCCATTCATTCGTTGAAACATTTCCTAGCGTATGCCTGGTAACGGTCGTACCTCGACCGAAAACGCAAATTATCGAGTTAACTGGCCGAACCGAAAATAGAGCTCGATATAACCGATGACCCATCGAACGAACAGAAAGGGAGAGAGAGAGAGAGAGAAACTATCGGCTAGTCCAATTTCGATTACATTTGTATCGTAACGGCAAACTTTAACTAAGCGAATTCCGCTTCTTCCTTCGTTCCGTCCTTCTCTCTCCTCTCTTTCTTCTCTTCTCTTCCCTCTTTGCCCTCCCACCTCCTCTTTTCTCTATATTACTCTGACGGAGCACGATTCCGTCCATGGCCCGTGGATTTCGATATCGTTCACCCATATGCGAATGTAGCTGTATGCCTTCTGTATCGTTTATGGAGGAATATATATATGTATATATATCTGTATATATATATATGTATATATATATATATATATATATATATACGTAGTTACATATACACGTACAGCAAACGCAACAAGTTTCCTTTTTATACGGTGACCTAGAGGTTATTCAAAGGGAAACTTAATCCAAAGCGCGCGCAGTTATTATGATCCAAAAGATCGGGAGTCAAATTTATTGCTCTTTCGAACGAGACTTCCGACCTAGTTTCCGCATCTTTTCACGAGAAAACATGGATTGATCGTTGTTCGTCCTCGTGTAGGTTACGCTTCGTTCGAATTATATTTAATACGCGACATTAGCCTCGACGAACGTGTTGACATTTTTTTTTCTGTCTTCTTCTTCTTCTCCTCCTTTTTTTTCGTTTTTCTTTTCTCTTTTTTATCGATTCGTCGCTTATCCGCATATCCGTTGAAAAAAATACGCGACGAAGGAAAGAAATTCGAATCGTTGGAAACTTTCCAACGGAATTACCAAATTACTTCCTTTTCGTAACGTCGGTTGCTTTATTCGGAGTTTAAGGCAACCACGTACAAAGAGAACGAAGGGTCGACAATGGTATGTATAAGACGCTAAGTAAGAGATAAGAAAAGAAAAGGTTTAGAAAGTGAATACGGTGTACGTCTTTGGTTGGCATGGTCGAAAGCTTGTCGAAAATTGAAAACCGTCGAAGGGTCTGACTTTGACCTGGGTCTTACAATATATTTTTCCGCGGCTGTCTAATTTTATGGGAATTGACTTTTTCTTACCTTCGGCTTACGGTGTCCCTTGTCAGGTAAGAAGGCAACAATTTGCGTTCCGTACTTACGGTATATGAAAGGACGGTTTAGCGAAAGACAAGGAGAATGACGGATTTTCTCAAAAACGAGAGAAACTTGCGTTTAATGCTTGTAGCTACGTACGTAATATATATATGTATATATATATATATATATATTTTATAAATACGAATATGAATATATAATTTACGTATGCGTGCGTGCGAATGTACGCATGTAACGTTTATGCGGAGAGGAAACGCTACGAAAATAGAGAGAGTTCTTGGCCTCTACCAGACCGATAATATCTGTACACTCGATGAAATCGAGTAAAACAAATCGAATAGTCGTCGGCATACGCGTTCCCCTGGCATCGCCTGTTGCTCTTATTAAATCGTTATTACATCGCGCTAGAACGAAATCGTCCGGATTTTCGTATTATTCCCGTACCTTTTCTCGCGATACTCCTTCGTGCTCTTTTTTTCTTCCCCCTTTGATCCTTTTTTTCAAAAATCATCGTCGCTTCTTTTCGTCCGTCTCGTTAATAAAATCTCGAATATCCTTCGAGCGTTTTTTATCCCTTCGCAAAGCTTTAATTACGCACAAACGAACATTTTTATCCATTAAGCGGATACTTTCGATCGAGCGGGAAAGCTTCGATGATTTTTTTTTGTAAATCAGTCTATTTCTTTTTTCTCTTCGTTTTTTTTTTGTCGAGAAAGCTTTCGAAAATAGAACGGGCTCGAAAATGTGCGGTGTTGTGCCAGTACGATCGTGCTCTTTCGAAAAGCCACGTCCCGTTTTCTTCGAACTTAGCGATCGATCCTGTAGCGTAGCGTAGTGTGCGGCATCGACCGTCCCTCGTCCTCTCTTTACCCTCCCCCAAGTCCCTTCCGCCGTTACGGAATAGACCCGAACCCGCGTCACGCTAGCGTCTTTTGTCTCTTCGCCATTAACCACCGTGATCGGTCTAAAGAAGAGTACCTACATAAGTACATAAGCTCTCTCTCTCTCTCTCTTTCTTTCTCTACCTAAACTCGTTTAAATAAAAGCGCACACCCTCGAACACAACAAATGATAAATGCGCTGAAAGAGCACTCGAACGTTTCGCCGAGAAAGTGTTTAAATTCTTGACCCGTGGGTCCTTTAGAAAATAGGAGTGTAAAAACGGTTTGGCAGGTAAAGAGAATATTCGCGAGAGATAAGGTTGACCGTCCATTTCTTAGGACTTAGGCTCAGGTATATCCGAATAATTTGAAGGGAAAGGACGGGACCGTCGGGTATGTCACGTTAATCGCGCGGTTCACGGCTCGAAAAACACTTTCCTTGGGTTTCGCTGTCACCGTCGCCGTTGTCGTCGCCGTCGGGGCGTTCTTTTAATAATGACGTAAAAAAGAAGAGAAGACGCGGCAATAAAGGAGAGACCTAGGCGAGGGTGTATCCCTGGCACAGCTGTCTCGCAGATTAACCGAGGAGTCGAGAGCGAGCGAGAAAGAGAAAAAAAACGAGAGAGAGAGAGAGAGAAATTGCCGAGTCGAAGAAGAAGGTGGAGCGGGTACGAACGAAAGGAGAAACGCGGGGCCTTCGAAAAGGGAGAACAAGGCCGATCCTGACTACCTAGAAACGGTCGGAGCTTCCACCGACGTATCCCTCGCGAAGATATACAACCGCCATATACCAGCGACGCGTATTGCCCTCAGGTACGGAAGCTGGTCGCGTCGTCCTGCCCTTTTCTTTCTTCCTCTCGCTTCTTCCTCCCTTTCCGCCGCTCTTCGGGAAATTCCAAATCTTTGTGTCGGGTTACCCTCGACGATCGGTCGCCCGCGTAGAAGGAAATTTCGACTCGCGAGAAAGATCGTTCGAAGAATCCCTGAAAGAAAAGCTCCCTCTCTTTGAAGATAATAACGCGATTCGTCGCGCTCGTCTCCTTAGGTTCCGCTAGAAGAAAGGAAAGGAGGAACGAAAGGAAGAAAAAAAAAAGGAAAAAGGACGGGAAAGGAAAGAAGAGAAAGCGAACGAAACCAGCGAGAGATCGGTAAGACTTATCGGTTATAAGGCCGCGGAGCTCAGCGATCGTTCGATCGCTTTCGAAGCCTCGCTAAAAGTTTCACGATGCTTTCAAAGCGACGGCCTCGCTTTGACGGGGGAGCGTGGAAGCGCGGCGTTAGCATCGAATATTTAAAGCTTCGCCGTCGTTCGCGCTGACACGCTCTCGAGCATGCGACACGTAGACAGAGCGTTGCCGCGACGCCCTTCGTCGCCACCCTTCGTACTCGCCGCCGCCACCACCCTATCGGAATAGGCTGACCCTGTCCCGTCCTTTTCTTTCTCTCTCGCTGCTGCTTCCTATCCCCTAGTCGATATCCTGAGCCAGAAAAAGGGAAAGAGAGACGGAGAGAGAGAGAGAGGGAGAGAGAGGGAGAGAGAGAAAGAGAAGGGCAACTGGGTCCAGCTAAACCGGGAAAACCCGATAGAACCGGAGCCTCTCCCTCGACTTTGGCCGCTTTTCCCAGCGTTCGGCTGCGAGCTCGCATACATGGAAAGGCTAATGGTCGAACCTTACGGCAAGTCCGCGCGAATCGTCCAGCTGTTACACGAACTTTGCCGAACGTAGGTCCTTTACCGTTAAACCACCCTCTCTCGATTTTGTCCTTCGATTTCGTGTTCGCGAATTTTACGAAATCGATCGATATACGTACGTATCCTCGTTCGCACGCCGTACCTATCTATCCATCCATCCATCTGTCCACGACGTACCAACGTAGATTTCTAATTCGTCGAGCGACCAATTTCTTCGCTTATCGCGTTCGAATCGAATATTCGTGTTCGGACAGATTTTTAAATAAATAATATTTGTTTAGGAATGCGATCGAAACGATTAGGCGACGATTATACCTTTAGATCTTTCTTCGTTTATGATCACGAACGATTATAAATACGTCGAGCTTCTTCGAACACCGTAATGAGATAAAATGAAAAGATATCTCGGTTAAGTACGTCGGGTATCTTTCGTGCCATCTTTATTATTCTTATCCTCTGCGGTTCTGTTATTATTTAGAGAGACAGAATATAAGTTAAAAGACTATTCGCGACTATTTTCAAAAATCGTTACTTTCGAAGGAAAAAGCGTTTATCGTTATCGAGCGAACCGTGAACGTTTAAATAAATGATAAATGACGTGCGAGTAAGTACTGCCGTCTTCGAAAGGTTCATCCGGTTGTGTCCATCGGTCCTCTAAGTCCGCTTAATCGCTCACCGTTTTTTTCCCCCTGCCTCACAGCGGGCGGCTTTATAAGTGACTTTTGGACTCGAACTCCAAAGAAAAGAAGACGCTAGGAGAGGAAGAAAGATAGCGAAAAAGAAGAAAGGAGGTTGCGCTCGAGAGCCTCTCTCTCTCTCTCTCTCTCTCTCTCTTTCTCTCTGTCCTACGTAGTTACTAGTCGCGTCGTTCACGCGGGAAATTTGAGCGCTCTTCCGTCTCGTCGCTCGTTCGTTCGCTCGTTCGTCATTACGCAGCGCAGAAGAGCATATGGGGAACGAGATGGATGGAAAGAGAGAAAGAGAGAGATAGAGAGAGAGAGAGAGAGAGAGAGAGACGCGAGCCTACGTGCGCCTCTCCTCGCGCGTGGGTACGTGCTCGCGCGTATAATATGCACACGCTTACCCGCTTTAACGTACGGAACTTTATACGAGGTCTTCGCCGTGCGCTGCTATAAATTATCGGGTTACACGTTATCGTGTCTTTTAACAAAGAACGCTACAACGCGTCCTCGATCGTTATCCATATAATACATATTCACAATATTCTTGATATTTCCTATTTACTAGAATTCTTTTGATCTTTCATCAATATTCATTAACGACTCTAATACTTTCCAACCGATTCGTTTCATTTTATATCCGATAACGATGGTCAAAGATTACCCGCAAACTCTTTTCGGATCTCGATTCATACATCAACGATTCTCTTCGTTGATATACGATTATAGGTATGTTGCTATATCTTCAGCGACAGAAAGAAAGAAAGACAGAAGGAGAAAGAAAGAGAGAGAGAGGGAGCGAGGGAGAGCCACGAAGAAAGAAACGAGCAGGAGTCCGATGTATCTCCATTGGAACATCCGGTTATTCCGGAAGTGTAAGACCTCCTGAGAGCAAGCGTCTACTCTGTTCGTCCTAAGATTTCCGGCCGTGATCCCTTTTAGTGGATGAACGTGTGCGCGTCTCTTTTTCACGGCATGCAATCCCGGGGAAAGACGACATTTTGCCTCGGGTCCGCCACGTTCTTTCTCTCTCTCTCTCTCTCTCTCTCTCTCTCTCTCTCTCTCTCTCTCTCTCTCTCTTTCCCGTCGATCTTTCTTGCTCTCACCCACTGCCTCTTTCTCTCGTTCTATCTCTATCTGTCTATCTCTCCCTCTCTCTCAGCTCGTACTACGGTCTTGTGTCACGGACAGGTCCCTTGTTCCACTATCGATTTTTCCTACGAAAAACTCCCAACAACTTCTTCGTCCGATACTTTTGACTCTTGGAACGATGATTCGTCCGTGTCTTATTTCGTTCGTAGTATATCGATCGACGGAGAGAGTCTACGAAGAAATGAATAATAATTCTGTGACAATGGGTCTTGGGTGCTTAGAGACCAATATGGATTCAATTAATGGTAATCGCTTTGAAATTATATTGTATGGAATAATTAAACTGTTACGCGGACCAACATTGTTCATAGATTCATGCGACTGTAATAAATTATTATCACTGGAATCTAATGAACTATTTAACGAGAGAGATAGAGGATTCCATAGAACGATGCGCATCTATACGAAAAACATTTGTTTTCTCTTTGCTCGCTATCCGTCCATCGGACAATGAGCGTGACGACCCGCACTAATGATTACAAAATTATTTCTTCCTTCAACGTAGTGGCTTTCGCACGTGCAACCCAGTTGCAACTTTGCTTTACGTTTTTATGTAATAAGTTTGAGACAGATACAAATAGAAGTAGATATAGAAAGAGAAAAAGCGAGAAAGCACTTTATAAACGATCGATCGCGAATATCGTTTGAGAGAAGAGGACGCGAGAAAAGAGGAGAGAGAGAGAGAGAGAGAGAGAGAGAGAGAGAGAGAGAGAAACGGACAATGGAAGGAGGGTGTAACGAAACACGGTACAACGAGCAATTTACCTCCTACCGAATTTCGTCGTTTACAGTGAAATATTTCATCGATATCATTCTCGAAGGAGGAAAAAGGATCGTTGACGTGGTCTCGTCTCGTTCTTTGTTCGCGAAGGCCGAAGGGAATGGCTCCTCTTCGTGGGCTTCTAATTGACGGCTCTCGCGATTTTTACCTCGCTCAACGTCCAGCCGGCAAGCGAACGACCGAACAAGAGAAAGAGAAAGAGAAAGAGACGCTCGATCTTTCTTTCTTCCTTTCTCTTTCTCTCTTTCTCTCTCTTTGTCCATCTCTCTCGCTCCTTCGCTCTTTTCATCTCTCTTCCGATCGCGGATAAGAGAGAAAGAGCGAGAGCGAAAGCGAGAGAGATCTGGAAGGCTGCACGAAGCGCACGCGAAAGAGAGGAAAGAAAGGCCCTTTCTTCGGACATGGACAAGACCCTAAAAGAGATGCAAAGGGGAGAAGGAAAGAAAGACGGAGAGAGAGAGAGAGAGAGAGGGACACGGCCAAGCCGCATTAGCGCCGAAGTGTGTTCGCGATCGGACAAGCTATACGATGCACTTCCTCGCGACACGGTCCAACATTTCGGTAATCCTCCGTTCTCTCCCCTTCCCATCTAATCTAATCTCCGACTGGAACCATCGTTTACTCTTGCTATCCTTCGCTTTTTATCCCTCCTAACGTTTCTTCCAACCTTTTTTACTTTCTTCTTCCTTTTTCGTTCACTTTTTCGTTCACTTTTTCTCCCTTGCGCTGTTATTTTCTTTTTCTTTTTCTTTTATATATATATATGATATGTATGTACATATACCGTTATATCGCGTTACGTAAAATCGATTACGTTTTAATCATAGGACGTAAGTTTGATATTTTCGTCGATAACTTGCTCGATACGCGGTTAAGTCGAACAAAGAGGAAGAGAAAGAGAGAGAGAGAGAGAGAGAGAGAGAGAGAAACTGAAAGATTTTTAAGAGACAAAGAAAACGAAGACAAGCGCGATAAGAACGCGCGACGATTTTCGCACGAAATCTCTCCCGATGAAATTAACGCGTTGCGATCGAATCCTTTCTTCCCGATTACGTCATCGTGAAACAAGGGAGAAGGCAATGCGGCGAGGTTACGTACAAAGAAATTTCACGTTTTCGTGTCACCGTAAAGGAGTTTATTCGTTTTGTAACTTAATCCTTCAAATAGTTTTGCGACAAAACTTTACATTTATATACTTAGTAGTATTTCTCAAATTTCATTTCGCTTTATGGTCGCAAATTTAAGCGCGACTTTGTGTCGGAAATATTATCAAGTTTTTTTCTTTTTTTTTTTTTTTTGTAATGGTATAAGCGTAAATTATATTTACATTAATCTGATATAAATAGCGTGATTTATATGTATACGTACTATGTAAATACTAGTATAATTAATAGTAAATATAACACCATATGCGCAAATTGATATATACATATATGTACACTACTCTACTTATAGCATAATCAGTATTAACTCCTCTCCTCTCAATCTACTCTATACTATATTAAAATATTATACCACTATCTTATATATATATATAATACTATCATTCGTGTACATTCGAACGTCGCGTTACTTCTTTTATAAGAAAGAATATAAGGGAAGAAAGGAACGTTCGATTACAAAATATTAAGATCGAAATAATTACTCCGTGCTTCGTAGTAGAGCGTACACACCTTTCGTCGAAAAGACGAGGCAACAACAACGAGATCCCCGATAGATTTCCGTTGTACGAGAAAACGGTCGATCCACCTTTGCCCTTTCGAGGATTCAACGTTGGAAGGAAGAGCACGTAAGCACGCGTACACGCGCTTACGTCGTATCTATGTGTGCGTGCGTTCATGCGCACGGCTCTCCGCTTTCTTTATCCGGACAGGCATTGCGCGCTTCTTCTCTCGCTCGCTCCTTCTCTCTCTCTCTCTCTCTCTCTCTCGATCGGTCGCGCGCGCGCGCGCTCTTCGCTTTACGTCGAAGACGGAGGGAGAAGATGGCGGGTGTACTCGCGCTCTACCTCCTGACGTTCGCTGCTCTCCCGATAAATCGTCCGTCGTTTTCGCAGACTCGCTGGACGGATGGACACGATAACGGAATCAACGGTGAAAGAAGCTTTTTCGGCGACGAGAGAAAAACTTTACCGAGACGCGAAAACTTCTCACGCTTGTCCATATATATATATATATATTTTTTTTATTATCCGTATTCGTTGGTGCGCGTGGTATGTGTATATATATATGTGTGTGTATATATATATATATATATATATATATATATATATATATATTATATATTTTCTTTTTTTCCACCCTTTCTTTAGTTCGGTATCCCCTTTCTCTGTCTCTCTCTCTCCCACCCTCTCGCTCACTCGCTCACTCATAAAATGCACTCTTCTTTCCGTCTCCTTTTCTTCGACTCGTCGTCTCGTCATATCTCCTTTCCACTGCCTGTGGCACACCATCTATCTATACGTATATCGTTTACTTTCTTCTTACTTTCTCTCACCCCGACGACTCCTCTATTACGCTAGAAAGAGTTATGAATGAAGAGGAAAGATAGTTTCCGCGCTATGCTTTGTACAATAATCGTCGAATGAGCGATGGCACAACCTCTTCTCTCTCTATCTTTCTTACTTTTCACGTTCGCGCTCGTACTCTTTCGTTCTCTCTCTCTCTCTCGCACGTAGCTTCGTCTCTTTCAAACTCTCAGGCTTAAGCTGGCCATCTTTTTCTCCTTTTCACTTCATCTTCCGTTTCTCCGTCTCCTCCATTCTCTTTGTACGTTTCTCTTCGTATCACTGGTCGAACGGGGTAATACGCGACATAATGTGCGACGGAATGCGAAATGAGAATTTCAATTGGATACGTCTATAGTTTTCTTCTTTTCCTTTCTCTCTCGGCGGGTCCTTCGAAGACCGAGCCGGTAAAAAGGAAAAGAAAAGAAATCCAAGGACGGTAGAAAAATTTTCGGAAACCGGAAAGAGTAGGTACTTCGGAAGTTCGGTAAAATCGATTTTCGCGTTATTAAACTTTTCGCGTCGATCTTCTCTACCTGCTCCGGGCCCGAACAGGTAAGAATCTATACGTAGGTTTCGGTTTTTCCTAACAAACGAACCCAAAGTTTTTCGCGATCGAGTACCCTTCGTTTCCTTTATTATAGTTCATGTAGAGAATAGCAAAAGAAAGGAGAAGAAAAAAGAGAGAGAAAAAGAAGAGGAAAAAAAATATTCGCTAAGAATCCAGTGACGTGGATAGAATAGCGGCTCCATCGTTCGCAGAAGGCGTAGCTGAGAGAGAGAGAGAGAGAGAGAGAGAGAGAAGGAGAAGGAGAGAGAGAGCACGTAGAGCGACGACTTCGCTGGCGGTGATGGCGACGGCAGTGGCGGCATCGATTATAGATAATCGACCGGTCGTTCCACCAATCTGCGATTCGTAGCTCGAAGGGTAGCGCGTTCGTGGCGATGCCGAGGAGAAGCGGGCGCAGAGGAGGGTGGCTTGCCACGGCGTAGGAGGTCGCGGTGAGAAGGGTTATGGGTGGAATGGGGGGGGAGTCGGGCGGTGGGAAGAAAGGGGGCCGAGGAGGTGGAGGAGGAGGATGACGGGGGAATGCGAGGGGAGAGATAGGGGAGGGTGAGAGGGAGGTAGAGGGGCGGTAAAACGGGGGGAACGGGGACGGCTGAAAACGCTGCGTGAGTCGCGAGAAGCCGAGGAAGGACTTAACGAAGGAGCGGACCGAAGGCCGACCTGGAGTCGGGAGTTAACGCTCGAGGGGTCGTTAATTTTCCGATCTTGCCCTTCCCGGTGCGGAGGGCGATGGCGAGAGAGCGAACGAGCGAGCTAGCTAGCGAGCGAGAGCGAGAGAGAGAGAGAGAGCGAGAGAACGCTCTCTCACGAACGCTACGCTCGCTGGAAGGCATGCGCGCCGGAAATGGCGCGGCTACACGGCGGCAGCGGTGGCGGTGGCGGCGGCGGCGGCGGCGGCGGTGGCGGTGGCGGCAGCGGCAGGTACGACCCGAAAGATCATAAATTCGCGTGTTCGCGATTAGAAAGCTTCGAACGGCTCGTTTCGCGGAAACTTAAACGCACTGAAATTACTTATCGATCGAATTGGCGGACTTTGTACGACTAGAGCGAGACAGAGAATCTAGTCGAATCTCGGAGACGCTCGTAGCTCCTAGAACATAAATAGCTAGATACGTCGAATCTCGTATCAAATTTCTATGCGCACACAAACGTGATTCGTAATTGGTAATTGATGCGCGATCGATTGATCACGTCGAAAGCCTACTTCTCTGGCTCGTCTTTCGTATCACGAGCTAGGAGACGACCGATCGAAAGCTATTTTTACGCTCACGCTCTCTAACGGCACTCCGAAATAGCAATTAATTTATCAAGAAAGGTCGGCTTGATTACGAGCTGGGAATCTTAATTGGTATTCTTTTAATTCGATCGTTTTAAATACACGTGATCGGCGAAAGCCGACTCTCACGACGTCGAATTTTCGTCGTAAGATGGTTTCGTCGACGAGAAGCTCGCGAGTTTCGTTTACTGCGTATCGCATCGATATACTTTTTCCATCGGGCATAAAGTTTCGTGGTCCGCGCTCGAACGTCGATACATCGACGTATACTCGTTATGAGAGGCGTAAAACAATATTCCAACTATTTCGATCGACCTAAGATATATCTAAGATGTACTATTCTTACGATCGATAGATATACGTTAATGGATATATTTGAATGAAACTCGAAACAGAATTATCTCGAGAACGAGATTTCTCGTTACCCATCCGTTTAAACTTGCAGTCGATCGTTGGTACGATCTATTCTCGAATCGTTCGATACGAAATACTTACGAGAGCTATAGATACGAGTTTCTTTCTCTTTTTTTTTTTTTTGTATACTTGGAAAAGTATTCACGCGGATCGAACGTTTCTCCTCGTCGTCCTCTTGGTCGTCGTCGTCGTCGTCGTCGTCGTCGTCGAAACGACGTCACTCGATGGTAGCAGCGGCAGGTGCGGCCGTTAAGTCGACGACGAAGAAAAGGAGGGTCTAGACTCTCCTCTCTAGAATAAGCCAGACTAGGAGAGAGAGAAGCGACCAGAGAACGATGGAGAGAAGAAGAGAAAGAGAGAGAGGGGTACGAGGGAAGAAAATACGGTGGAGAATCGTTAGTCGCGACGGCTAGCTCGCGTCTCTACTCGAGAAAGAGGGAAGGGTGTTTGAGGGAGAAAGAGGAGGCGAAGGAAGAAGAGGAAGAACAAAAAAAAGAAAAATATGGGAAGAGTAGGTTTTCGGTAGAAGGGCCTCTGTTTTCTTCGCTCTCTCTCTCTCTCTCTCTCTCTCTCTCTCTCTCTCTCTCTTTCTCTTTCACTCCGTCCTTTCCGTCCTTTCTGTCCTTTCTCTTAATCTCGCTTTCCTTACAATTTTGCACGGACCTCCAAGTATGGGCCTCAGGGTTGGCCGTTAATTACTCAAGATTATGGGGAAAATCCAAGCAATAAAAACTTTTTCCTCAACGGCTGGCCAGCGTTACCGCCGACAAACAAGAGGCTTCTGTACGCTCACGACTATGCGGGCTTGGATCGATCGAGGGCCTGGTCCTCTCTCGCGAGAGGAAACGTGAGAGGGCAAGAAAAAGAGAGAGAGAGAGAGAGAGAGAGAGAGAGAGAGAAGAGAGAAGGAAAGAGACACACGACCGCCTTTAAATTTCACGCGAGAGAAAGCCGCGTATTACGTCGCCGTTTCTCCTATGCGATCCCCTTTAGGGTTAGGACGCTTCTGCGCCCGGAGGAAAAAATTTCGTTTGGTTAATCGACGAATTGGAACTAACGTTACTCGGCTCTCTCGGAATTCACGACGAGGTTAACGCCGAGGGGATAGAAAGAGAGAGAAAACAAGCACCTACTTATTTCCAAGGTTCGAGTCTTCGACAAAGTTCGCTATCCTAAAATTCGATCGGTTTATCGCGAAATACAATACTCGGTGAGAAATTAATTGAAAAAAACAAAAGAAAAAGTAAGAGAGAAAAAAGAGATACGCGTATCTCCGCGAAAGCGGGTGGAGCGAAATAGAAGGAGAGAGAAAGAGAGATACGTGGAACGACTTCGCAAACGACCGTAAAGTCGCAAGGTCGTGTTTACAGTTTCACGTGCGTTCCCTTTCCGTTCGCGCGAATAACCTCGTGAACCATAGCCATATACAAATCTGCTTTTAACGAGCACGCGCACCTAAACGTACTGGTACTCGTATTATCTCGGTCGATATATCATAGCGAAGGAAAATGTATTCCTAGTTATAAAAAGGACAAAAAACAGGGAGAGAGAGAGAGAGAGAAAGAAAAAAAATGGAAAAAGAGAAGGAAAAACGAAACGGAGAAGGATTGTTAAGAGCGTTTTTATAACGAGGAATCAAATCGCTGCGATGCTCGCTCGTCCGTCCCTTTCCCCGGTCTAAGCCCCAATGATCGTTCGATATATACGAATTCGACGTTCGGAAACACGGTCGCGATAAAACAATTGTTTTTCGGAGAACTGGAAATCCTACGAATTCGGCGTGTTTGCTCCGTATTATCGCGTCCTTCGTGACGACGCATTGTTTACAAATTGGACTCGAGCGTTTACGAACGTATCCGAAACAAAGATTTGGATACCGTTACCGAGTCGAAGGAACTTTTGAAAAAAAAAAAAAAAATAACGATAACGGGGACGGATGGATCGTTTTTCTACGACCATCGTTTACGAGCTCGTCGCGATCTCTTACGAATCGCGTTAGACGCGTGCCCTGACTCGTAAAATAAAAAGAGAAGAAGAAACGCAAAAACACGGGCAAAGTCGAAAGATCGTTTTTCGAAAGTAAATATATATATATATATCTATTTATGTACTTTCGGTTCTACGTATACATCGTACACAATTTTCAACAATGCCTACGAGGCAACGGCGAAACGTCGGCATTGTCAGCTGATCGGTAGTTTAAATGGCTCGTTACAAAGGAAGGAAAGAAAAACTATTGAAGCGGTATACGAACGAACAAACCAGAAACGCTTCCTATCCTCGCGTTTAGCGCGTCTATAGTTTCGAGTCGGCTACAGGGAAATAGAGGGGGAGAGAGAGAAAGAGACAGATAGATGGATGACGAATACGAAAAGAAACAAAGAGAGGCAGAGAGAGAGAGAGAGAGAGAGAATAAGAAAGAGCAGCGTGGACCGCGAGTCCGAAAAGTTCGTACGAGGAATGTATCTAGATAAAATCCAGCACGAATTTATCTCCTGGCCGGACGTCGTGCGTAATGCAGAAAGGCGAACGAAGCGAAAGAAAGAGAGAAGAGAGAGAGAGAGAGAGAGAGAAGAAAAGTTTGACGGTGTGGTACCGTTACGAGGACTACCTCTCTCTATCTCCGTCTTTTTCTTTCCGTCCTTCTCTCTCTCTCTCTCTCTCTCTCTTTCTCTCTACACCATCGCAAGGCACAATAGGCCGAAGGAGCCGACCCAGAGTCTTCTTAATTTTCTCTCCTTCGTGCGGCCATTCGCAAAGGGAGCGAGAGAACGTTAGAGAAAGAAGGATAGATGGAGAAAGAGCAAGACGGAGAGAGAGAGAGAGAGAAGGACGGAGAGAGATAGCCGTCGGCTCTGTCGCCCCGGTCGGAGACGGGCATCGAGGCGGGCTTTAATTAGCACGGGATTTCGCCGAACGACGGACAGCCAACGTCACAGACTCGCTCCGCTTCGTTCCGTTCCGTTCCGTTCGTGGACGACGAGCCGGGCGAGCTTTTCCGTGCTATAGAGTGACGTGGAGAGGTGGAGTGAAGCGTAGAAGAGAAACGCGAGGTAGCGAGAGAACGATAGAGAGCGAGAGAGAGAGAGAGAGAGGGAGTCGTGAAGAGCAGCCGTGAGTCTGCCGCCCCGCAGCGTCGCACCGCACCGCATCCTGCCACGTCCCGAAGAACGGCAGCGACCGTGGGCGCGAGGGAGAGAGAGAGATAGAGATAGAAAGAGAGAGAGAGAGAAAGAGAGATCGAAGGAGACGCGAGGGTGAACGCGGGGGTAAGAGAGAAGGTTTACGAGTAGGAAGAGAAGGGCGAACGAAGGGTGAAGGTGGGAGCCACTCCGGAGGGCGAGCGGAGGACGTCGGTCGGTGGGTCGCGAAGGGCCGTGCGCGCGGCCGGCTAAATAACGGCCCTTCCTATCCTTCTTCCACTTCTCGCGCTCTCTTCCTCTCTCTCTCTCTCTCTCTCTTTTCTCCTCCCTACGACCACGTCGGTCACCCTCCATCTACGCTCTCCACCTCGCACCTCGTCGTCGTCGTCGTCGTCGTCGTCGTCGTCGTCGTCGCCGTCGTTGTCGTCGTCTCGTCGTTGTCGTTGTCGTTGTCGTCGTCGTCGTCGTCGTTGCCGTTGCCGTTGCCGTTGCGTCGTCCTCGTCGTTGTCGTCGTCGTCGTCGTGTCGTTGCGTCGTGTCGTTGTCGTTGCGTTGCGTTGTCGCCGACGACGTCGACGTCGACGCGACGACGACGCAAAGGATCGAACGGTCGCGCGCGCGACCCAGAGGGGCGTAGAAACGAGAGGAGAGCCAAGAGGAGCCAAGAGAAGACAGAGCAAGAGAGAGAGAGAGAAAGAGTATGACAGAGAGAGAGAGAGAGAGAGAGAACACTACCACCCGTGTTTTCAGGCTTACGTGCGCGGCGCGTTGCGTCTACGTAAGCGCGAACGACTCTCCTTTCCTTCTCCTCGCGCTACGTACTCTGCCGGTCGAACGATCTTTCTCTTCCTCCTCGTACTCTTCGCTCCTAACTCCCCCGGTCTCTTCCTCCTACCGGTTATTAAACGAGAAAACGAGACCACTGGATGGAGAAAGAGAGAGAGAGAGAGAGAGAGAGAGACCTTCGGTGCTTGCTTCGCGAACCGCGAATTCTCCGCTCGCGAATTCTCAACCGCTGCTTTTGGATATACATATACGTATACCGCAGGTTATTCGAATCTCTCCAGTTCCAGGCTCTTTATAAAACGTAGCGCGATGAAATAGTTTAACGAGAGTAATTCGATCGATTATCTCGTCTCTCGCTATCTTTTTCGAGTCGGTCGTGCCTTTTTCTTTTTGCTCTCCGTTTCGTCCGTAGGTATATACGCGTTTAGAGGAGGAGAAGGAAGAAAGAGAAGAGAAAGGGATAAAAGAAAAAATCGGATAACAAGAAGATGAAACGAGAATGGTAAAGTATTACGTAACGAGAAGGCTCGCCGCTCGGCGGCGAAGAACGGCGAGCGGTTCTTTTCTCTTTCTATCTTTTCACGCCATAGAGAGACGGAGATACTCCTCGTATATACCGTATTTCCTTGGAATATCCACGCACTCGTTATAAGAAAGATCGTAAATATAGCATCGTTGGCGACGGTTTATCTACGTCAACGGGCGGCACTACGCGCAGCGCGTCGGTGCGTGCTCTCGGAAAAAGGAACGAGACAAAAGCTAGCAAGAGTGAATGAGACGGAGATACGAAGAGAGAGAGAGAGAGAGAGAGAGAGAGAGAGAGAGAGAGAGAGGACGCACACGCGTGCGTCCTCGTCGGTCGTCCCTTTTTTCACGCGTATTGCACGTCGAGCTCGTACTTTTTCCCCTTCGACCGAATCGTCGCTATCGTCGTCCTTGTCTCTTTCCCTAAATCGAATATCTCGATTATTAAGCTAACGAACGAGAGGGAGGGAGAGGGGGGGGCAGAGCGTGTGTGAGAGAGAGAGAGAGAGAGAGAGGAGAAAAGCGTCGAGAATTCGGAGATTCCGTCGACGGAGTCACAGTTTGAGATTTTTCGGCGATTCGAACGAGAACGAACGACGAACTTTCACCGTCGCTTAAACCTCCGGCGACAAAGTCATGACCTTGAGAACGAATTCTTCCCCTCCCCACTCCGCGTAGCACGTTTTCGACGGTTACAATACCGGCTTCCAAAAGCCCGCGGAGAAAAGTTTCGATCGTATTCGGAAACAACGTGAAACGTGTATACGTCGCGTAACCGTACGTCACTCCGGGACGTATAACGCACAGGAAACAACGGCGCTCGTAACAAACGGCGATTCTCGTCCTTCGTAGTAATGCGCACATGGTTCGATTTGTATATTCGTCGGGTTAGGTTGCGTTATGCGAAAGAGAGAGAAATCTCGTCTCTCTCTCTCTTTTCTCTTCTCTTCTCTCTTTTCTACTTCCTCCTCTTCCTTTCGTTCGCTTTCCGAGAGAGAGGGAGAGAGAGAGCGAGCGAGCGAGCGAGCGCGCCCTCGTCTCTCCTTCTCTCTTTCCTCTTTCTGCGTCCCTCCGCCTGCCCCCTTTCTCTCTCTCTCTCTCTCTCTCTCTTTCTCTACCACACTGACGATTTATACCGTACATATAACTAGGTATAACTCGAGCTCGAGTTCTCGAGGTGTTTCTGTTTTACCTACCGTTGACTCGTAAACGCAGTTTAAGCGACTTCGAGGCGGCAGTCAGCGCCGCTCTCGCATTACGGAAGTGAAGTTTTCAAGTTCCACGACACTGACCCAGTTTACTCTCTTTCTCCCCCCTCCCTTTATTCCTCGTCCGTCGCTCCGCTCTCCCTCCCTCCGCGCTATCACCCCTCTTTGTCTCTCTTCCTTAATACTTCCAGACTGCTCGCGTAGTTATCAGTTTCCTCTCGTACAGGTCCCTTTACTTTATATATATATATATACATATATACATGTATATATATATATGACACACGTATAATACGTATTACGTTATACACGTATAATTCGCATATCGCACCTACGTACCTAACAAATATACGTGCGCGTTCCTCGCGATCGCACGCAGCGAGATATCGGTGATCGATCGGTCGATCGATCGATCGATCGATCGATCGATCCACGAATCCCACCGGTTGATCTCGTTTTCTATCTTTCTTTTTCGATTTCTTTTTTAACTTCGAACTCATCTAATTCCTTTGCGAAATATCTATCATAATACCTAAGCGATTACGTTCGGTGCCACGCGACTTCGAAGCGAGCTATCTCGACGAGAGCCATAAAAGCCGTTGCCAAATCGTTGACACTCGAGTAGTCCGTCGAGTCCGTCGCCTCCGTTCCCCTTACCGATGTCCTTCCTCGTCCTGGCATCTTTTCTCTCTCTCTCTCTCTCTCTCTCTCTCTCTCTCCGTCGTACCCTCTATACCCGTCTCGCATGCCACCATCGCCTCACTCCTTCTCATCCGCTTCATTGTCCGCGTCTATATCCCCCTTCGGCACGTCTCACCTTTTTCGATCGTCGTCGGAACGCGCGCGAGACCTCGCTTCGCGATTGGAAAACGTCGCCCCTCTCTATTTGCTCTCTCTCTCTCTTTCTCTATCTTTTTTCTTTTTCTCTCTTCGTTTCTCTCTTTCTCTCTCCGTTGGCCTCGCGCGCATACATACGTACGACGAACGCATACATAGACGTACGTACGTCGTACGTACGTACGTATACCGCGCTAAGCGTAGCCCGATGACGAGACGATTCGATACCTTGGCGGCCGACGTCGGCGGCTGCGACGGTGGCCGCCTGGCGGAAGAAAAAATGCTTCGTCGAGGCTTGAAAGAGAGTAACAGGCCCCCGTGAGACTAAGAGCCAGAGACCGACGGCGACGGCGACGTCGACGAAAGAGAGATAGATAGATAGAGAGAGAGAGAGAGAGCCGTCGCCGAGAAGAGGAGCAGCCGCTCCGCTCGCACGAACGGAGGCCTAACCGGCATAAGAGCGCGATATTATAGGGGTATGGGTAGGGCCCTGAAAGGCTGGCCAGCCGACCGACCGACCGACCGACCGACCGACCGACCATCCGACCGACCGACCATCCGACCGACCGACCGACCGACCGAGCGAACGAGCGAGGAACCATCAGCCATCCTGTCATAGACAGGATGTGAGGGTCCGCGAGTCCGGGCTGCGCCGTGCCGCGCCGTACCGCCTCGCGTTTCCTCGCTCGTCTCGACGTCGTGTCAGTACGGTTGCGTCCTCTTCCCTTTCCTTCGCCGCCTCCGCCTCCGCCTCCTCCTCCCCCTCGTTCCCCACCCCCTCCTCCTCCTCCTCTTTGTTCGCGCAACAAACTACGGCGTACGTAGGTAGCTACATTACGTAGTCGCGGCGCGTGTATGCACGCGAGACCGTCGTGGACCGAAGGCAACGCTCCGAAAGAATTCGAAATGTAGACTCGGTTTAAAGCGAAACATCCTCGCGTTCGGCTTGCCCTAACGATCTCGGGACTCGCAAAATGGTTCGTGAAACGTTGCCAAACTCCAAGAGTATACTAGTCCTTAGGGGAGATTATCGATAGCATCGGTCGATCGATTTCCATTGGAATCGGTGTCTCGAGACGGGCGGGGCGTAGGGGAGGGATAGGGAGACGCGATCGGTACGTAGACCGCGCGAGAGCGATCGTTCCAAAATGACGAGCTTAGCACGGAAAGTCGTAACGCGCTGCGTCGCCCGTGTGAGCGACGTTTCTCTCTCGAGGACGCAGGATGGGTCCGAGGAAAGAAGGAGAGAGAGGGGGACAGAGAGAGAGAGAGATAGAGAGAGATAGAGAGGAGAAGAGGCTCGACGAGCACCCGAACCGTGCCGCTCGTAAATTTTCTCGGAAGGAACGCTCCGTGGCAGCGGCTCTCTGTTACCTTGCCGCTCTGCCCGCGGTAATATTACTCGGTTTATATCGGGGCTGCCTTCGACGGAAGGTGTCCGCGCGGGCGCGTATACACGCACGCACGCACGCACATACCGACGAAGAGAGCAGGCGAGAGGCGGGAGAGAGAGAGAGACAGAGAGAGAGATGGACACAGAGGCATAGGGTTTGGTCGTAGCGAAAAAGAGAAAGAGATAGAGAAGAGTGCTCTCGAAAGAGAGATGGAAGGGCGCATCGCGTTCGCCATGGCGTGCGGTGCTCCGCGCTGTTCCGCGCTGCGTCGTATCGCGCGGTGCTGCGCCATGCCGTGCCGTTTCGTGCCGTGCCGTGCCGTGCCGTGGCGCGCCGCGCCGCGCCGCGCCGCACCGGGCCTCGCCTCGCCTCGTCGCGTCGCGCTACTCGCGTTGAATCGCGGCTACGTGCGCGACGAGGGGCGACGAGGGGTGACGAACGGCGACGAGGGACGACCAGGGCCGGCGTGGCAAGCGGGTTGCGAGGCGAGGCGAGACGAGCGAGCGAGCGAGCGAGCGAGCGAGGCGAAGCGAACCCCGAGGGATCGAGACAGGGCCAGGCATCGTATACGCGCGCACACCAAGAAAGAGGAACGATTCTCTCGAAGCGAGCGCGCCGATAACCTATAGGCCGGCACGGTGTCGTGGCGCGGCGCGGCGTTGCCGAGCGCGGCCGTATCGGCGTCTCGTAAGCGGAGGGTCGCGCGTTATGTCCCACACTCTCTTGCGAGTGGCCCTTTGTGTGCACGAGCGCGCACGCAACATCGCAAGGGACACGCCGCGCTCCGCATGGACGATAGCGTCGCGGAGCAGCTGGCCGACCGTTCGATGCGTCGTCGTCGTCGTCGTCGTCGTCGTCTTCGTTTTCGTCGTTTCGGTCCTTCTTTTCCTTCTTCTCCTCCCCCGCGTTCGACCAAGACCCGCATGATACGACCGACGCGCGAGATCGAACGAGCTCGAGCGGAGCCTTTGCTCTTTCGCGCGTCCGACTCCCCCTTCTCCCCCGTTCCCCTCCCTGCCCGGTATCTTTCTTTTGGAACAGCGCAAATTTCCGTGCTCCCCTTTTTTTAGTTCGAAAACCGCGGGGCACTCTCGGTCCGCCTCGTGAATTTGCGTTTCGGCCAAAGAACCGAGCCACGTGGTACGACCTCGACTCGCTAATGGACGATGGACTTTGACGCTCGCGGGTACGCGGCGGGTTGCTGCCTCGCGCACTACCACACGATGCTTTATATTCGACGAGCGCACCGTCACAACGACGACGGGCGCGCACCGACGAGCATCGCTCCTCGTCCTCGTCGTCGTCGTCGTCGTCGTCGTCGTCGTCGTCGTCGCGTCGAATGCTCGGTGACTAATCGGCGCAAAAAATCTCGCGTATTATGGGCTGCCGCCCGGTTCGAGCAGGGGATTTGCAATCGACTAGGGTCCTGTGAATAGAAAAGAGGGAGGGAGATGGAAGACGGCAGATGGGGAGAGAGAACGCGACAGAAACGCGGAACGTTCTCTCTGTCCCTCGTCGCTGGGAAAAAGGGTACTTTCCCGTCGATACGCCCGTCGATTCCGGTCGCGAACGCGATCTTTTCCAACGTTACGTGCGCGTTCGCGTTACTTTTTGTTCGTTTTACTTTTTTTCCAAAAAATAAATAGCTCGATCGATCGATATCCGCGTAATTGACGATAAGAGCGAAGCGATCTTGGCGAGGACCTACGTATCTCGTATCGGATGAATCTTTGTCGATACTGTACGAGGATTCGTAACGGACGAAGAGGGAGGATGTCATCGGAAACAGAATTATTTTCTACGGTATGCGTTGCGAACCGTGCCTGAAAGAAAAAGCGATGGATTCGTCCGTAAGAATTCGCAACGGACTCGGTCGAGCATCCTCGGCTACCGTGCTTCTCGTTTACTTACCGCCATTAATTTACGGTCCTTTTCGACCCGACTTATCCCCCCCCCCCTCTCTCTCTCACTCTCTGCCTCCGTTTCTTTTCCTTCACAACCTTTCTCTTTTTACTTCGTAATTGATATAGCGAGTCGCTGCGTAATTATTCTAACGCGTAACCTTCGGTCCTCCCGCGCACCGATCGAAATCTTTGAATTTTAACCAAGTAATCGTTACTCTGTACAGTGATAACTCGTAAATCGATCGCTCGAAACGAAGCTCGTCGGACGAACGTAAAGTTTTCTATACACCGAGACGTAACGATCGCGTAAGGAATAGTTTCCGTCGCGTCGACGAACGCGTATTCGCAACGTCGTTTACACGCTCGTTCCCAACTCCGACTTTTTCTTTCCCTATTTCGTTAATTCGCAAGCTAACGTTTTCGGTCCGCGACGCGACGCGATGTTTAATCGCGCTGGTACACATGTACACATGCATGTATGCGTACGAATTCGACGATACGTCGTATCGTGCTCGGACGCCTAATCGACTCTTATCGAACAAAAAATCCGGCTGGTTCGCGCTTTAATCGTACGCGTGGAAAAGAAAATGGATGGGTAATGCGGTGAGAAACGCGTTACTACGTAGTTCGTACGCGATAACGAAACGACGTCGTCGATGATAAATAGCGATTGCCCCGCGTTTCGTTTCTTTTTTTTCTTTGTTTTAGACGATGGGTCGTAAACGATGGAAATAGGTCGCGCACGAACGTAAATATACGGTACGTACGACGCGGAGAGATCTCTCGACGGCGTAATACGAAATTTAAAGCGCGCGGTAGCACCTGTTCGCGTCTTCTTCGCGTTCCGCTTTTGCGCGTCCGCGAGTAACGAGACTCTAATTATATCGTTGATCGTCATAAATTAAAGTCAACTCGCCTGGTCACGCTAGCCCGGTACTACCCAAGAGTCGGTCCGATTCATCTCTCTCTCTCTCTCTCTCCCCCTCTTTCGCGCTCGCGCCCACAGATCGTTTCAACCTCCGATAAGGTCGGATCGCAGGATCGTTCGTGTGCGTGAGCGAGAAAGAAAAGGAGAATACGGTCGATAGCATCTTCGAGGAAAAGTCGTCGCACGACTATGTAACGGAGATAACGACGTACGTACTTTGAAAGCTTTCCTCGAAAGCCATTAACGGTCATCCGATAGGTGACTTATCGTAAGATTTCGAGAGCGTATCTCGTAAAAGGAAAAGGAAGTGGAAGGTAGAGGTAAAGAAGGAAGCGAAACGGGAAAAGAAAGTCCGTACGAACCGAGGTTCCGGGGCTTGCCGGCGAGGTTCGCGAGAGAAAGAACGGAGGAAAGTACGGTCGAGAACGGATGGGATTCTTGGAAAAAGGGATAAAGAGGGACGCGAGACCCTTAACCCTGCGGGTGACGGTCGGGCAGCGGTCGAACGAACATCGAACGGACGTCGAACGAACGACGGACAAAAGGGATCGGTTCTCTGTGGGAGCGCGGACGGGCGTAGATGGTCGGTCACGAGACGGTGGTGGGGGCCCGTCGGTGGTGGCGACGGCGATACCATTGCCGAGGGTGTACTAGAGGAGGAAAAAGGTCGAGAGAAAGAAGGAAGGAAAAGGAGAGAGAGAGAGAGAGAGAGAGAGAGAGAGAGAGAGAGAGAGAAGGAGAAAGAAGAGCGATAGAGAAGAATCGTCGAGGTGGAATATACGGAGAGAGGAAAAGGAGGACAGGAGGAAGCTCGCGATGCGTGACTCACCGAAGCGAACCGTCGAACGAACGACCGAACGACGAACGGTCTTGCGTATAGGAGAAAGCCGCGGACCGAACGAACGACCGACCGAAACAGGGGGAAGGAGCCCCTCGCGGTGTGACGCGCGCGCGGAGCCTTTGTCCTCTCTGCCATCGGCTCGCGTTATTTCGCACTCCCCTCGCTCTCTCTTTCTCCGTTCGCGTCTCTCTTCCCCAGCTCCTACCCATCGCAGCCGGTGTGCGTGCGTACGTTCGTGCGCGCCTCCGAGCGCGCCAGCCGAGCGAGGAATTAGCGAGTCGCGAAGCTGAAGAAGGAGACTACCGAGAGCGCCGCGAGTGCAAACCATCTACCACTCTCCGCACTCGAGGTTAATGCGCTCTTCTCTTTCTCTCGCTCTTTCCCTCCCTCTCTCTCTCTCTCTCTCTCTCTCTCTCTCTCTCTCTCTCTCTCTCTCTCTCTCTTTCTCGCGTCGTTCACTCGGTCGTCGAAACTTAATGGCCGAGGCTTGGGCCGCTCCTCTCCGCGAGAGCGAGAGAGAGAGAGAGAGAGATGGAGAGAGGGAGAAGGAGAGAGAGAGAGACCGTCGCCGGACTCGTCTCGAATTCGCGATAGCGCCCTGCTACTGCCGAGAGCTATCGTTTCCGCGAGATAGGCGAGTTTACGCGTACGATCGCCCCGCTATTTTTGTAGCCTGCGTATGCCGCCGTCCTCCGCTGTCTCCGCCGCCGCCGCCGCCGCCACCGCCGCCGCCGCCGCCACCGCCGCCGCAGCCGCCGCCACGCTGCGTCGTCGCGACACCGAGCCCGCTATTTTTCTCGCGAGCGAAAGAGACTCGCGAGGCAACGACGGCCACCTTGAATTCCGATCTTCTCCCTCTCGATCACGGACGAATCGGGCTTTCTCGCGGCCGTTAACGCGACTCGCGTCTCTCGCTGATTTATTCCGTAAACGAATTTTCGCGGTAGAACGTCCGACTACGAACGTAAATCGATCGTGCGAAACGATCTTCGTTGCTTTATAACGCTTTATCGTCGCACGTATTCGATACGACGCGAAAGAGAATTGAGAAATTGAGAAATAAATGTTTCGGTGACGCAACGCTGCGTCTCAGTATCGGTCTGGGGTATCTTTGGGATCGCTGTACGTACCGGAAACGTTTCGAATAACGAAATTGATGGAACGCGTTGCGTCCGATCATCGGTACGATAAACGCGGACATATCCCGAAAGGCGCGAGCTCGCTCTCGAGCTCTCGCAGCTTCCCGAAATATCGAACGAACTCGTTGATATCTCTCGCGCGACTCGAACGATTGGAAACGTCGACGGCGCGCGATAACGAACCAGAGTTTCTTCTACTCGCCGTGGAAAAAATAATTGCCTTCGTTACTCGATAGAGGAGAGAACGCGGAGAGATGGAGGCTACGGCAACGGCGACGGCAACGGCGACGGCGACGGCGACGGCGACGGGGCCGCGGGAGGAGGAGGAGGAGGAGGAGGAGGAGGAGGCTGAGGTGGCATTCGGCATTTCGTAACGAGAAGCGCGCGGGCCTCGCCGATCGCGCGAAGAAGATAGCGGTCGAGAGCCCCAGGAACGTCGGCGAACGCGTTCGCGAGTTCGCCCTTCGCTCGTGACGTCATCGACACGGCGCAGTCGCCGACCGTGATTCGTCACGGTCTAGTTTCCCACCTCGCGCCCCTACCCCGCCGATATATGCCGCCTTCGTCGGTATCGTCGACGAACTCGTTCGCCTTTCTTCCATCCTCGGCGCGTCGTTGGCTCGCGCCCGTTCCGTCGTTTTTGGCGCGGATGCAGCGACGAGACTTGGCGGCGTAGCCGGACGAGGGAGGAGGAGCAGGCGGAGGAGGAGGAAGAAGAAGAAGAGGAGAGAGAAAAAAGAGGAGAAGTAAATGGAGGAGGAGGAGGAGGAGAAGAAGAAGAAGAAGAAGAAGAAGGAGGAGGAGGAGGAAAGAAGACCTTTCTCCTTTCGGCTCGACCGCGTCGGCTCGTCGTGCCGGCTCACGAAGCTCGTTGGATCGAGACGCGGCCTGATTAACGAAATTAAAGTCGGACCTTCTCGACGGTAGTACGAGCGGAATCGAAGATGAGCCAGGCGACGGCACCGACCGACCGCATCGACCGACGGCGTCGTTGACCTCGTCGCGTCGCGACCATCCACGCTGATTAGGAGGAATACGTCTATCCGCTTCTCGCCGAAGCTCTCGACGAACGATCGACCGATTTTCCGTGCGTTCCTCCGTCCGTGCGGACGAATAGCTCGCGGGAAGTAGGCCGAACTCGACGCTAGGACGTTTCTTTATTCCCGTCTTAAAACGGCGCGCGTTTTCGATTTATCCCGTTCGCTCGTCCTCCGATTCGACCTAGAGCGACGCGGTCCCCCTTCGCGTAATTAGTCTCGAAGACCTTTTTTCCGAGGACACCTTCGAAACGAAAAAGGAAGGATACGAGGGAACGGCGATGGGAGGTGGTTAGGGGAGAAAAGCGGAGAGTCGGGTCGCGATGAAAAAAATTTTAATTCGAGCGAGCGTGCTCGATAACGCGTATCGAAACTCCTCGTCTCGTCTCGTTTCGTCTCGCCTCGACTCGACTCGGTCGCCTCCTCGCTTCGCCTCGTCTCGCCTCGCCTCGTCCGCCTAGCTTCGTCTCCTCGCCTCGCCTTGCCTCGAGTCTTTCCAACGTTCCATCGGCCTCTCCCTCTTCCCTCCCCCTCTCGACCCTTCCCTCTTCTCGTCTCACCATCCGCACTTTTTATCGGACGACGAAGGCACGGTGCTCGCCTCCATTATACCCACATCCATTCTACCATAGCCCTGCCGCCGTTGGAAAAATCCGGCATCGAGTCCCTCTCTCTTACCCCTTCGTACATCTCGCTTCCCTTTTTCATCGTCCTCTGCTTCTTCTCCTCCTCCTCCTCTTCTTCGTCGTATCGTCCTTCTCCTTCCTCCTCTTTCGATCATTTTCGAACCCTTTTATAAACGTCCACGCTGCGAACTACAAATTCTCCCCTCCTCTCTCTATTTTTCTCGCTGAATTTTTATTTTCCCAACTCGAGAGAAAGGGGTACGATTTCGAGCGAGTTTGCATTCGCACCGAGATATCTCCAAAAACGAAAAAAGAGTGAAATTGCGAAACGGCTTGAAAGCGGTACCTGCCTGCCTGCCTGCCTGTCTGCCTGCCTGCCTGCCTACATAGCGTATTACGGCACGAACGCGATCTCGAAAGTTTTCTAGTTCGTACCCAAAAGAGGCATCGATCAAACGATCTCGAACGATATCGGCGCGCTCACCTAAACGTCGACGACGCCGAGCATAAATCTTAGGCGACCTTTAGCCGGCGATTATTCCGACGAGGAGGATCGAATTTGTCGACGTTATCCGAGCGAAATCGCTCGGACTCGTCGGCAGTGGTAAAGCGACGGGCGATAAAGTCGTTTCGCCGAGTATCTCCCGCGCTCGAGTAATACATAACTCGAGAAGGAGAAGGAAGAGGCGGAGGTGGAGGAGGAGGAGGTGGCGGAAGAGGGAGGCAGGAGGAGGAGAAGCGAGGCGAAAGGAAGCCGTAGGGTGGCGGTGATCTCGGAAAGAGAGACGGGGAAGGAACGAAGCCGGCGATACCGACGTGCCCAGGTATAATACCTACGTACGTATATACTTACGAACGTACACGCGCGCGCAAACACGCACACGTACGTGGGTACGTACGTTCATTGTCCCGCGGCTAATATCGCTTCTTCGTACACTCGAGCGCGCATTCGTAACGAGATAAACGATAGCGTCGTTCGAATCTGTTGGAGTCGCGAAGCGTTATTGGATTAAAGTCGCGTCCCACTCCTCGTGCTATACGATATTATACGATACTATACGATACTATACCGATACCTACCCGTGACCCACTTATCTCCCTTCGGCAAAGCGCGCCTTTAACCGACGTTCGTGTTAATTTTTAGAGCTCGCCTCGCCGTACCCGCGAATCGATCGACGCCCGTAAGCGCGTAGGTAGGCGCGCGCTACTTGAAACGAACGTTATCATCCGCTCTTTGCGCCTAACCTTCTCTCCTATATCGCGTTGGCTACTTTAAATAGTCCTACCTCACCGTAGTGCCAATGAGGAAACTAGAGTAGAGGAAAAAATATATCGATTTCGAGAGAGAGAGAGAGAGAGAGAGCGAGAGCTCTCGATAAAGAAAATTCGTCTACCCGTCGCGAAATAAAACAAAGATAGGCACCCGATCGGAGTTTATCCGGTCAACGAGAAAAATTTTGCGAACGGCTTTAACGCTTTTTCTTTCTCTCTCGCATAGAACAGCGAACCACGTCGTTGGCAGGCGAGAAACGCTGCGTCGCCGCGGCTTCCCTGCCGCGATCGATCTATCGATCTCCTCGTTCGCCGGCTCTCGGCACGAAGAAACGCGAACCGTCGCGTTTGCTCGCTCGCACGTTCGCGCGCGCGAGAGAGAGAGAGAGAGAGAGAGAGACAGAGAGAGTGAGAGAGAGAGAGAGAAAGAGAGAAAGAGAAAGAGAGGGAGAGAGGCGGGCCTAGCGCCGCGACATATCCGCTCGATTTACTTTCCCGACTCCCTCCTGGTCTTCCTGTCTCCCCCCCTCCCCCATTCCAGCCCGCTTTTTCGCCGCACAAAGGCGAAGGGAGAACAAAGAGGGGAAGAGAGAGAAAGAGCGAGAGAGAGAGAGAGAGAGAGAGAGAGAGAAAGGGAGAAAGAGAACTTGCTCGTCCGTGAGCGCGAGAAAGCGGGTGCGTCGCGCGTCGAGCACGGCAGTGTCGGTGTTTATGCCGGTGCCGGTGTCGGCGAACCAAGGTACGCGGCATAAGCGCGATTATGCGATGAACGGAACACCCCAAGATGCAGGTAGTACGACGACGACGACAACGACGTAGAAGAAGAAGAGAAAGAAACGCGTGAGAAAGAAAGAAGAGCCTCGCTCGCTCTACTCTTTTTCTTTCGTTTCTTCTTTCTTTTTTTCTTTCTTCCCTTTTTTCTCTTTTTTTTTTCTTTATTCCTCGCCGACCGGCAGAATTTGATGCTAGAATCCCACCCACCTAGTTGGGTGACGTTCGAAAGAAACGCTCGGCTCGATTATGTCGCTCTCGAATTTAGCCTTGTACGCGCTCTCTCGCGCGACTAATAACAAAGGGGTTGCTGCGGAGTGCACGGAAGACTCGGCTAGCGTAAAGGGCCGTCGGGCTCTTGGCTGGCCGGCGGAGTGTAAGGGAGTGCGGAGAGAGAGAGAGAGAGAGAGAGAGGAGAGTAAAAGAGGGCAGACTCGAGAGCGAGAAGGAGGAGGATGAAGAGGGAGGGAAGGCGGTGACCCGCGGTGCCTGTCTGCTGCGCTGGCCGCGTTTCAGAGCCGCAGTTCTCCTAGCGTTATAGCCACTGCGCGCCTCTCTATATAGCGCGTGTGTGTCGGGTGGCAAATGGGTGCGCGCTCGCGCGCGCGCGCGATTGCGAGGGACCGACAGAGAGAAAAGAGAGAGAGAGAGAGAGAGAGAGAGAGAGAGAGAGAGAGAGAAAGAGAGAGAAAGAGGAAGTGTGGGGAGCACACGGACGGGTGACTACGACGACGACTACGACGACGACGACTACGACGACGACGACGGTGACGACGGTGACGACGACGACGGTGACGACGACGACGGTGGTGACGACGACGACGACGACGACGACGACGACGACGACGACGATGATGTGGTGGTAGTGGCGGAGGAGGAAGAAGAGAAGGAGAGAACGTCGACGACGACGGAGGCGAAGGCGGCTCTCTCTCTCTCTCTCTCTTTCTCTGTCTCTCTCTGTTGCTCGAGCTCGAAGCGAAGAGGCTATGGGGCGAGGTGGCGAGGTGGCGAGGAGGAGCAAAGGGACGACGCGAACCGAGCGCTCTCGCGGGGAGAGAGAACGGAGGTAATTTGAGCGTCACACGCCGAGCGAGCGGGCGAGCGGCAACGAACGAACGAACGAACGAACGAACGAACGAACGAACGAACGAACGAACGAACGCCAGGCAACGTCTATGTGCTACATAAAGAGCCCCCCTTATGTACCCGACCCATCGCGAACCTACGATGCGACGCGACCCATGTACAACGCGTCCCAAAAGTACCGTGCTAGCCTCTGCCTCTACCTCTGGCTCCGGTTCTGGCGTTGCCTCTGCCGTTGCCTCTGCCGTTGCCGTTGCCGTTGCCGTTGCCGTTGCCGTTGCCGTTGCCGCGCGCCAACGCGAGCACGCTGCCGCCACCGTCGGATATATAGCACCGTACACGATACCACCGTCCTCTCCCCCGACCCGTCCCCCTCCGGGACGGAACCTTCTCTCTAGCTGGGAAATGGCTTTAACCCGGGTTATCGAGGGTACGATGCCGTACGGACGATCGAGGGACGGGGTAACGACGAAGAGAAGGAAGGAACGCTTGCGAAATTTTTCAGAAGCCATAGAGCTGCGAAGATCGCGACAGCCGGCGAGCGCGAGCGTGGGTGTGGTTTTGGCGGCAAACCTTTTTCTTTACCCTCCTTCCTTCCTCTCCGCCCCTTTCTTTATTCTTTTCTTTCCGAAACCGTGGACGGTTCGTTCTACCCTTCCCCGATACACTCCTTTTATCGTCGAGCCAATCTCGAATACGCGTTTCCTCCGGTTTTTTCTTACCTTTCATTTTTCCTCGATTTGGCAACGGCGAAAGAAACGATCTCCGAAATACACGAAGTACCCGATATCGGTTAAATCGCGAAGGAAGCTCGTCCTACGTCGACGCGTTCCTACTATTAGCAACGCGCTCGAATCGTTCCTCCTTCGTTTTTTATCCGTCGCGCGAACGTCGACGAATCCTTTTATCGTCTTCCCTTCAAAATTCCTCGACGTTTTTCGGCATCCTCTCCGACCAACGGACCGATCCAACTCTTAAAGTTCGCGGCTCGGACGATCGAAGCTGTGACGATCTCTCTAACGAAGATCGATAACTACGACGAACGAGTTCGAATTCGTATTCGAATGCGATCGAGAATAGGAAATCGATACGATTCGAAAGATATTCTTCGAGGCGTTGAAAAAAACCAAAAAGAAAAAAAAAACCAAAGGAAAAAAACGAAGAAACGCGCGTCTCGGTCGTCGACGATATTTATCGCGTAACGGGCGGGTTTGAATCAGCGTCTTCCAAAGTTCGTACGATTCGTTTACCTATATATCCTACGAGCTACGTACGTAGCTACGTATGTACTTTGCTCGCGTACATAGGTATACGCGCCGCGCTGATATACGACGAGTTCCGAAAGCCTTCCAAGATAGGTAAGCCAAGATAGGTCCCCGCAGTCGCTCTACGACAAGAATCGTTGTCGTTCGATGGGAAAGGAGCATTAACGAAATTGTTGCGGCGTAACCACGTTCCACCCCGAGAAGTTCTCCTCGCACGGGAGGCTCGCTTCGAGGAACGAGGAATCGAGGAAGAAAATAGTCCTTCTCCCATCGAGATTCTCGATGGAATCGATGAAATTGGAGCGACGATTAAATCGTCGATCGGCGGTTAGCGATCGACGTCGAGCGTCGTTCTCGTCGTTTCGGGATCGTCCCGAAACGTTCTTCGAAACGATACGCGACCTAACGCTGTGCTCGGCCACGTCGTCGCGAAGCGAACGAACGAAATCACGAATCAATTCGTTTCTCGTCGTCGAAGACCGAACGCTTTCTCGTTCCATTCTCCGTCCGTAAAAACTTTTTCAAAGTTAAACTCGTAGGATAAGGGCAAACTCGCCTAAGGAAAACGCGCGTACGTCCAAGTACTTTAGTTTCGAGTTTAAAGGCTCGTAAGCGACGGATCGTTTCTCGAGATCGTCTTATAAGATCGACTAGAAAAATGAAATCCAAGATCGATCGAAAGGAAGAAGAACGTTCGAGTCGAGCGACCGATTTTCCCTTTCGAGCCGATCGCGCTGTCCTTCTTTCCGTTTAATTACGAGCCACCGTAGCAACCCTTCCGCGAGAAAACGTTTCCCGAACGAAGAAATTCTCCTTCTCTCCCCTTGCCCTCCGCGACCCGATGCTTCTCCTCTTCCTCCGCCACCTCCGCCTCCTTCTCCACCGACGGTTCGTTTCGAAGACGTTCTCGCGTGACGCGAGAGAGTCGGCCGCGAGGGCAAGAGAGGAGATCCGGCGAGGGACGAATCACGATTGTCGGTATTCGTGGCGCGGCACAAAGAGGATAGAGGAGAGAAGGTTGATGGAAAGGTCGAGCGGGGCAAAGAGAAGATAGGAGGAGGGTGGGACGAGACGGGAGGGTCGCGCGATTAATTCGCAGAACGACGAAGGATATTCCCGCGGCTGAGTCCCGTCCCCGCCACCCGAGTCACCCTCCTGCCTCGCTCTTCTTCTCCCTTTTGCTCTCTTCTCGCTCTCTCCGTCGTTGTCCGCCGCGGCATTAGGCGTCGATCTACCGAGATACGGAGATCGAGGCAGCCGTGCGCCTCTGGCCTCGTCGATGCCGAGCACGTCTGCCTTTTGGGGCGCGCGTTCTCTCTCTCTCTCTCTCTCTCGCACACACGCGCGCTAAAGCTCGCACACATGCCTCCCTCGTTACATATGTAAGCGCGAGGGCGCGCGCACACACACACGCGCGCATACATACCTCGCTGCTATATACCTACCACGCTACATAAACCCACTCGCGCTTACTCGCCGTGTAACCTACTACTACGAACCCGCGACCTTCTATATACGTGCGCTCGTGATAGAATATACGTTCCTCCGTAGAAGGTACATGGACGCGTATATCTCGAACGAAGTAGGTATATAACCGTATGTATATCTCTACTCGGTATATAACGTAAATGTGTGTGGCATCGGCAAGGATGGAGCGCGCATGTATGTACGACGTATATAGCTATGTACGTATATATGTACGTACGTACGTCGCGTCGGTCCTGCTCGCGTATGTATACCTACGTACATATGTACCTACGTCTCTTTTCTACGCTCACATATAGAGACGCTCGCGTATTCCGACACGAGCTCGCACACGAAGCTAAGGACGACGACGACTACGCGACGACGACGACGACGACGACGACGACGACGACGACGACGACGACGACGACGAAGACGACGTCGGTCGGTTGGACGGTCGGTCCGTCGGTCGGTTCTCTCCTCTTTCTCTCTATATATATCTATATATACGTACGTACATACATAGGTATATATATATATATATATATATATATATATATATAACGTTAGCCCCATGTAAAACGGGGGTAGGACCGCGGCTCGCTCCCTCTTCCCTTCCCTCGTTTGGACGCCCACCCGCCTACCACGCTACTTGCTTTGCTCTCTCTTTCTCTCTCTCTCTCTCTCTCTCGGTCGCTCGTTTGCTTGCTCCCTCGGTCTTTCGGTTGAGCGCGTTCGCTCTCTCTCCCACCCTCCCTCTTTCGTCTCCCTTTGGCTCCCGCGAGCCACCGGGGTCACTTATGTATATAGAGGATCGAGAGCCGACTCTCCTCCGTCTCCCCTCGCTCTTTCATTCTCCCATTCTCTCTCTCTCTCTCTCTCTCGAACGCGCGCTACTCTACGCTCGTCTCGCGAACTCGCTTGCAGACCAGATCCATAGTTAATTACCGGCCTAATCTCTATTCGCGATTGCCCGAAACCGCTCGTAAATCCCTATCGGTGTGTGTGCCGCGAGTCGCGCGTGGGCGTGTTTCGCGCGCGCGATCTCCTTCTCCGTAACGCTTCGTTGTCTCGGTATGCGCGATTCTCTCTCTCTCTCTCTCACTCTCACACTGCCGTGTGTGCGAAGGATGCGCGAGCGCGACCGCGTGAGAACGCCGTGTTGCACGGAACCAAGAGAGAGAGAGAGAGAGAGAGAGAGAGAGAGAGTGCGATGTACTACGTTGTGTGCGTCTCTTCGTGTAGAGGGAAACGAGGAGTGCGCACCACGAAGGATCGATCCCCACGATCGATCGCCGCGATGTATACCGTTAAGAGGGAATCGACCGAGATCGCCGTGTTCCGGGCTCGACCCGCGCGCCGCTTCCGGTCATGACGAGATAGAGCCAGAGAACCAGAGAGAGAGAGAGAGAGAGAGAGAGAGAGAGAAAACGGTCGTTGAGGAAGCCTCCTCCTTCTCCCCCTCCTCCACCTTCCTCCTCCTTCTCCAGCACCTTTCTCGCATCGACTACTCTCCTTTCCCATCCTCCTCCCTCCCTCCCCCCTCCGTCGCTCGCCCCCTCGACGTTCGTTTCTTCCGTGCTCAACGATGCGGCCATCCGATACGGAGACTTCTATCCGCGATCAGTCTCTCCTCCTTCGTTCTATCTCGCCAAATTATATCGCGCGCGAGAGAGAGAGAGAGAGAGAGAGAGAGAGAGAGAGAGAGAGAGAGAGAGAAAGAGAGAGAGAGAGAGAGAGCTTTATCGCTATTCGCGATTTTAAAGAGCAGAACGCCGTTCTTAGGTTCGTTACGAATCGTCGTTTCCATCAATTTTCTTAAGAATCGAACGAGAACGTGCTTCTTCTTAACGAGTTCTTTGTTTACGCGTTAGCTCGAACGTGCTCGCACGATTAGCGGCAGAGATTCGTTTGTGGAAAATTTACGGAGTAACTCGTTCCTTCGTCTTCGAAAGAACTTTCAAATCTTTACGGCCGATCGGAAAAGTAAGGAATACATAAAGATTAAAAGAATATCGTAGATTCTTCTTACGTAAATCTCGTTGGAACGATCGAGCCACTCGGCAAGATCCTCAAGCAGCTATCGCGTTTCGTCTTTGGATCCGAAAACGAAGGATCGAAGATCTTGTCGTCGTGCGGTTTGGATCTAGCGGAGAGCCTAGTTTTCTTCTTCTACCTTGGTTCGTCGCATCGGCTAGTCGACGACGCGCGACGACGAGCAAGGAGGAGGAGGAGGAGGAGAAGGAGGAGAAAAAGAGGAAGAAGAAGAAGACGATGACGAAGAAAAAAGAAGAAGAAGAAGAGAAAGCACTCGATGAAACTCGGCCTCCGCACGACCGAACCGCGATTCGACCAACTTCTTGTATGGTCATCGCTGCGATCTTCGAATCGTTGAGCCATGATGAGACGAACCGCTTCTCGCATATCCGCCACGTTCTTGCGAGAACTACCCGCGTGGCATCTCAATGTCGAGAATGGATAACGACTTCTTTTATCCTTTCATTGGACGTTGGGACGGGAGTGGACGGTAGTAACTCGCATACTACGAGGAAATCCCGATACGATTCAACGTCTCGTTCGAACGACGTGTCTTAACTTTCGTATTATTTCGACATCTTTACGCTCTACCAAAGCATCGATCTCGAGAGCTCGTCATTTCGTATAAAAGATAACAAGGAAAAAATACCTGGATCGATTCTAAAACTACTTGGAATTTTTCCGGTATATCGAGTTAAATTTTATACGTATCTCCTGCTTGAGGTAAGATGAGATCGACAAAATTTTCTAAATATACGTTTCGTATATACGGGCTTAAGAAGGGGACTATCGACGCCAAAAGTATCGACGATTATATCGACTCGTTAACCCGACAAGATTGCGTGTACGGATCGGAATATGAAAATTTATAGAGCGGAGATAGAGGAAACTTTGAGTGAATCAACGAATAGTAAAACGAATAATCCAGACGTATATAATGCATCCTTTTATAGGCACGAAAAAAAGATTATTTATTTATTCTTTTATCGGGAGAGAAGTGAGATCTTCGCGACGCGTTAATTTGTCCTTTCCGGTTAACGAGTCCGAGTAAATACACCTCGCATGTATTTCGGAAAGTAGACGCAAAGGGAAAAGATTAATTGCATATACGATTGCGTTTACGTACGCGCGTACGTAAAATTTATCGCGCGCGCGTATAAAGCGTCGAGGAAACTTTTGCGCGATGAAAATTTTGAGTAAAAATTGTTGTAAAAACGTATCGAAACCAGTTTCGGTTATGTCTGATCGGTATGATAAAACAAGTGTTAACGAGGTCGGAAGTTTCAATGATAAAACTATAAAAATCGGTTGCACGTATCGAGATTAAGCCGCTCGAAATGAAACGTAATTTTGAAGTGTAATTTCGCGACGTCATTCCCGCTCGGACGATTGGTCACGACGATAATACATGCGAATGTATCGTTCGTCGAGGATCGAAAAGGCGCGGCAAAGTTTCGTGCGAGCATTGGGATAGCAGCAGTGCGCAGCTTCGCGAATCGACGCGTTACTCGGGACCGTTAGACCCCGTTGTAATCGCGACTGACGCACGCGGAGTTAACGCGCTGCGCGACTATTTCCAACAGGATGTTGCGACAGCCGACTTAACGGAGTACCTACGTTCGAAAGACGTTATCGAGTTCCTCGAACGTACGAATTTCGACTACAACGTATTTTATATAAAGTAAGTTTGCCAGATGTACGCTTCGCGAGGAAAAAAGGATGAAAGATTAAACGCTTGCCAATTATCGCGACAGTTAGCGTTTATACGCGAATCAGTTTCTCTCTTATAAAATTGTTGCAAGATTGTACTTAAAAAAACACGAAGAGCGTCGGATACGAACTAACGTACGCGATGGAGCTTACAAAATACGCAAATGTCGGTGAATATGCCATTTTAAAGTTACGCGAGAGAGTTCATTCACTCGCAAACTAGTCTTTATCGAACGGATTCTTCCTCGAGAAAACTTAAAAAAAGGAACGAAAGTACGCGCGACGTTTAAAAGTCGATCGTTATAAGAATATTACGTCATCGATACTCCGTTTGACTTTCTTCTTTCTCAATCTCCGTCGAATGTCGAATGTTGAATTTCGAATGTCGAATGTCGAAGCTCAAATCTCGAATCTCGTATCTTGGCTTTGAAGAGAGAGGAGAGAGAGAGAGAGAGAGAGAGAGAGAGAGAGAGAGAGAGAGATCGTAGGCCATGGTAGATTGCTCGATCCTTTCACAGCGATCGATTCGGCAGCGGTCTCACCGACATTTTGTCCACACGCGATGCGCGTATGCGCGCAAACACGGTACCCATTATGGAGGACGTGTATAAGACACGACCGTGCTGCGGTACGGTCATGCCTAATAAACTAGTAGCCGACCGTACTACGCTATATGTATGTACATCACCCTGCACTTGCCCGGTTTCTATGCGTTTATCGAACCTCAAAATTGGTATGCCCCGGTTAGAAGCGTATTTCCGTTTTTCTCGACCAATTTTATTTCCAATTTCTTCAGTTTTAAGAGTTATTCCTTTTATTATCGTGCACACGCGCGTACAGATATTTGCGTCTTCAATTATTTATCCTTGCAAATTTGGGGGGCGTATCCCACTTCTGAATAATTTGGGGAATTTTCTATTACACTTTCGATTAATTTGTGGCTCGTCGACAATGCCTTAAGATATATACATACATATATATATATATATATATATATATATGTATCTATGTATGCGCGTAGTACGTATATCTTACAACGCTATTTGAGAACACAGTTTTAATATAGCACGTATAATTATAAAAATTGCATAATCCTTTCAATACACACGTCGCACCAAGTATCGCACGAAACAAAGGAGATCCGTAATGTAATGCAATTGCGTAATGTCTCGGCTATACGTACGGACGAATTACGATAAAATTTTCGAATTACTCGAATTTGTAAATTTCTTTTTTTTTGCATTTTAGGCTAAATCAATGTATAGTCTTAAATCATTCAAAATTCTTGGATCGCATGTTGACGTGAGCAAACGATGAATCATAAGACGAGTACAATATTTCGCTTTAATTAATCAACGAGACAACGATGAGTTGTTATATACGATGCTTTTATCGGTCGTGTCTTTTTATATCTGTATTTTCTTTTTCTAAATGAAACAGTTGGAGCACACACACATATATATATATGTACACACACATATATTCAAGCATATTATCGAACGAAAGCAAAAGTAATTCCGATTCGGTTGAAACGCCTGAAAATGAAAGAACCCGAGAGAAACGATGAAAAAAGAAACTACAAAAAAAGAAGAGAATAGCAAAATGATAAAAAAAGAAGAAGCTTAAACGCGACGATAAATCCTGTATAATACTTAATCGTGTTCATCCTTTCTCCCTATTCGTTAAAAGTGAACTTAATCCCGTTTTGCATAACCGTATTGGAATCGACGTAATATCATAATACTTCCTGCTCCCCCCTTTCTCTCTCTCTCTCTCCCTCTCCTCTCTCTCTCTCTCTCTCTCTCTCTCTCTCTCTCGCCGTAGCGCGCGCGCGCTTGGGCGCTCGAATAAGAAAGAAAAGCTACCGACCGACGAAGAACCCGTCCGTACAGCTTCTTCTGTTACTACTTTCCTGTTATTTCCATGCACCAGAAGAGAACGCAAAAGTCAAAAGATTCGACATATTTATCGCCACATCTTTTCGCTTTTCGATCAGATCTTGTTTATCTTTAAATCTATTCGAGGATGGCCGTAAGAAAAGCGTAAAAAGAATATGCGATAGTGGATAGAAAAAAAAAAAAGAGAGAAAGAGCGAAAGAGAGACTGTCGGAGAAGAGGGAGGGAGAGGAATAAGAGAAGAAGAAAGAAAGGAAAAAGAGAAAGAGATGGAGAGAGAGAGAGAGGGAGGGAGGGAGGGAGAGAGAGAGAGAGAGAGAGAGAGAGAGAGAGAGAAATCGAGAGTGGTAAAAAGAGAATCGAAAAGATTTGTCGTCGCACCCACTCGTGCGGAATATTACGACTCGGTGACGTCTGTTAGGACAGTTCCGCTTTAAAAAGAATACTTTAAAAGCCGGAGGGTTTATAACGGGCCGGGGTATATAGCACGTATAGTATAGGGAAGGAAGAACTACATATAGAGGTGTAACGAGCAGAACTCAACTCACGAACTCACTCCCAGTTTTTAGTGGCAACTTGTTGCTCTATGCCCATTCATACGGCTCTAACTCCCATTACGTCACGTCACATCAACTTATAATAATGGTAATAGCAGGACCGTCTGCGAAAGCCGAATTCGAAACAGGACTATATGCATCTAACGGCATGGAACGGACACACACCTTTGACAAATCAATGTCAAACGTTATTCTCACGACTATTTTCTTTGCGTTTTTTTCTCCGTTCTCTTCTTTTTTTCTTCTATTAATTTACCATCAATTTTTCTACCTTATCATTCGACCCATGGATAAAACAATATTACGAACTCGCACGAAAGCGATGATGTAATAAATTGTAAGTAAGTAATTTGTCGTTATAATCGATACTTTCGACATTCCTATCGTTCGTATCGCAACTGAACGAGATAAGTACGTAAAAAGGAAAAATGAAGTTAAACACGTCTGTTTCACCACAGATTTTTTTCGTTACAAAGAAGAGAAAAGAGCGCGTCGATGCATTAAGGGAACGGGCACGGTAAATTTATCTTTTCATTGCCAATTTTTCTATCTTCTCGTTTATCCGTGATACTTTTATAAACTTGGATAAAAGAATTTATTCGTTCGCACTATATCGTTATGAAATTTTTCATATCGCATCGATAATAAACGAAACGAATAAACGTATTGAAAACACGTTTAGATTAATGTCATGCGTTTTCTCTCTCTCTCTCTCTCTTTGTAGATTTGTACGTTTTAAAGTAAGATTTCTTTCTTATAAGGAATCGTGTAGCGTGACGCATACACGTTTCACTATTTGTCCTTCTCTCGTATCTGTGTTTTTGTTTTCTTTTATATCCAATTCGATTCTTGAATTCGCGTCTTTTATATTTTCTTTTTCTTTCTTTTTTTTTTATATAAAAGCAACATTTATTTATTTAAACGCATAGATAACTCGTATATAACGCGAATATCTCGTTTCGTAAAAATACCGCTTTATGTATAATACCGCGTTATATGGGACTCGGATCGAATAGAAACAACGGGATTAGGCTACAAACTTTTGTTTAAATTCTACATTGTACAAATAACGTTGATTCGACAAACGGAAGTATATTTTTATCTAATTTACAGCATACGGAAGATCGAAGCAAGGCACGTATATATTCTTAAAAAATATATAGTGGAAAGATGATAAAAATCTGAAAATTTCAAGACCACGCTATATCGAAACCGCGTTGTTTAAGTAACGCGTTATACGAGGGTTACTCCCTGAATTTCAAGACCGCGTTATATCGAAACCACATTGTTTAAGCACCGCGTTATACAAGGGTTACCTGTACTATAATATTGTGTGTACGCGCGTGCGTGCGTATATGTGTATACGTGTATAATAGCACAATTATATTATATGTTTAATAGCAATATATAATAGCATTATGTGTGTGTGTGTGTGTGTGTGTGTAGATATATATCATACACGTACGCATCATTATATACATAGTTTATAGTATATCATCGATTATCATTTAAAACCAAAATAATTAATTCGATGAAAATCCAATAAAAAGAAACGAAAGGAGAAGGAAGAAATTTACTGGAAACAACCGAGATTTTCGATAACGACGAGCTTAGATCTTTTGTTGCAAAGGCGTGGAGTGCGTTATAGGAGAAGAGAGAGGAAGATGACGTTGTTATTTTTTCGCTCGCACGCGGTAGAGCCGAAAATGGGAGTAGTGCTTCCTGTGTAGAATTTTTCAGGGCTGACTCCTTTTCGGGTTGGATACGTTAATGAATTTATGCAAGACTCGTGGCTTCGAAAACGTAAGGCAGTCCTAGCGACGTATTAAACGAAGCCCGGAATTTGTATCGGTACTTTCCACGAAATTAGTATAAAGCTCCCTCACGAAATATTTACAAAATGACGATGCGCTCCGCATTCTCTCCTTTATGTTTGCTCACACTGTAATTTCGTACGCTTAAGCGCTACTCAAATGGCCATTTACAAGGCTCGCCATCGTTATCTAATCGAACTCGCTCTCTCTCTCTCTCTCTCTCTCTCTTTCTCTCGCTCGCGCGAGTGGACGAACTACGAATGTTCTAAAAAAGAAAAAAAAAAAAAAAGAAAACTTCATTTTGTCACGATTTATCTCGCATCGCTTCGAATAGAGATGGTCGGTCGAGAGACTTATTAAATTATATCCTCGTCACGATATCGTTTCCATTATGATCGAATACACAGAAACGTTTAATTGATTTCCAATCGTCCCTGAGCCTTCCGAATCGTTGTTCCTTTTTCTTTTATAATATCTTCGCGCTTTACCTTTTTCTTTTCGCCGTCGAGATAGCTTTGGTCGGATAAGTAAATTGGCGAAAGCAAACTTTTTGCCTGTTCGAATGGAATCGTTTATATCGTTAGAAATTTCGCGTCGCATTTAAGAATCATTTTTCGAATAATATGAACGGAAACGCGTTAACGAGTCTCATTTATCGGGTTCGATAGATTTTACGACCCTTTTTTTCTCGGTATTTCACTCTCTTCTTACACTTTTCTACAATAAAACGTATATCGAATTATAACCCGATCTCGAGGAGGACGTAATAAATTATACGTCGGAGCGAATTTCTATCGCGTTTCGCGTCGAACGCTTGTAAATTTGTTTATCGATATCGGTGTGTCTCTGTTTCTAAGAGAGTCAAATACAGTAGACGATGTTTACAAAAGACGACCTTCTATAACACAATTTTTGTTCTTTTCTAAGAAAAGTTAGTTACATAATATACTTGTATAATAATACTTTTTATATATTACGCGTAATAATACGTAATCGTACGTAATAATAATGGTTGTATAATAGTATTTTTTATTTCTTTTTATATTATTTAACCTATTTGTATTTCCAATGTGCGAATAAATGGCACAACTTGCTATGCTATCATTTATACTCGCTATTGTCAAGTAATATTTAGTAAACGTTAATCTTGAAATACGAATGAATATAATTGATTTTGTGGGGAAAAGAAAATATGAAATGAGACTTAACAAATATATACGTACGAGTATGATACTATAGAGATTTATACGTATATGAACGAATCGATCTAACTCTCGCATCGAAATCGAACGAATTCGATAGCAAAACGAAATCGCATACCGATTACTTTTCTACGTCGCTTGCATCTTCCTCGTTCTTTTCCGCTTTTCTTTTTTCACGATCGTCGTGATAAAAGATTTTCTTCGTCGACTTGTTATTTAGGAATCGAAAGATGGATACTGTCGCTTTTCGTTTGCAGATATAGATATAGACTAAGAAAAGACATAAACGTCAAATTTTCTCCCTTTATCCTTTCGCCTTTCCGTTACATATTCCTCCGTTACATAAGAGAAAGTTATGTCGGCGATCATTCGCAGATCGTTCGAATGCTCTAGCTAAGATAAAAGGGAAGAGCTTCTTTGTTTCTCATGATGCCAGATATCGAAGAAAGTACTCTTAGAATCGTGCGATGAAACGAAGACGAAGCTTTAAGAGGCTTACACGAACAAAGATATTTCGAATAATTTGCATTATCGACGCCTACGAATAAATCCATTCTGTCTTTCGATGCTTCGCATTACTTTCTTTTTCATTATTACATTTATTACCGTTATATTCTTTTAACAAGAAAAAAAAAAGAAAGAAAGAAAGAGAGAGAGAGAAAAGAAAAGTAAGTAGCATCGATCGTGAAAAGCAAATAAAAATTATTACTATTACTACCGTTTGATCTATCTGTATAAAAAAGGTATTATCATAACTACGACTATTTTTGTTGGATCTTTTATTACTAGGTTCTTTCTCTCTCTCTCTCTCTCTCTCTCTCTCGAGAAAGACGTGCCACGCGTACTTCGTCCGAAAAGTAGTACGAAGGGAGCTCGAGAGAGGAACGGCCGCGCTTCCTCATTTCCTCGACGCGTCCCTTCGACCGTTCTTCCTTCGACCATCCCGCCGGCCATCCCGCCGTCCATCCCACCGACCGTCCCACCGTGTAGAATACGAACTGAGCTCCTTCCAGGAACCTCTCGCGCCCTTTTTCGGTTGCTTACGGCACGTCGGCGGATAAAGAAAAGCATCCTCTTTCGCGAGGCGGGGCCGTACATGGAATCGCTGCGCCCCTGGCTTCTATCTTTCTCTCCGTTTCTCTCTCTCTCTCTCTTTTTCTCTTTTTTTCTCTCTTTTCTTTGTTTTTTTTTTTTTTTCACCAAAAACCAAAAAGAACCAGTCGGTTTTTGCCACGTGCAATATTCTTTTCTAAAAGAAGAGAAAGTTTCCGTCCGACGCCCTTCGTCGTTACGCTCCTTTTTGAGAACCTCGACTACGGAAAATCGATAAAACGTACTTCCCTTTTCTCCTCTCTCTCTCTCTCTCTCTTTCTCTCTTTCTCCTCCTCCTCCCTCCCTCCCTCTCTCTTCGGTAATTCTTTTTTTATTCGATTCGAAAAAATCCCTTTGTCGATCGTTATTTCGATCGATCGAACGAAACGACCCTTTGATCTATATTCGTCTTGAACAATAACTCAATCTCGATCTTCAATACGATATCGTCCAAGATTCGTTTTCGCAGTAATCTTTTTCGATTTGACAATTTTTGCGTGAAACTCTTAAAATTGACGAGTCAAGATTACGATACTTAAAGATTCGAGGAAAAAGTAAATTCTTAGTAAAGTATATGCGCTGGGTACGCGAAATTCGTAGCACGTTCCTGTAGCGCAGAGGCTCGCGCGAAATGGGTCCCCGCGAGGCGTAACGTAGAACGTTTTCAGGGCCTCGGGCAGGGCAGATAGGAGGTAGTTAGCAGAGGCAGCCTCGTAAGATTTCGGTGTGGTGGTACGTGTACCTCATCCTGTCCACCCCGTCGACTTAAAGGTTCTTTCACACCGAACTCGCTTTTCTCGAGTTTTACTAGAAAATCGTTATGGAATTCCGTACGTATCGTGAAAACATCGGAAATATCGAAATTATTACTATTATAATAATTACCTTTAATCGGATCCTATAATCTGAAAATAATCGTTTTCGATTTTTAAGATAAACGCGTTTATAATCGTTTTAAAAGGAGCTACGAAGGAGATAGACCATCGACGAAACGCCTTCGGAAAACTCTTATATATGTGTGTATGTATATATATATATATATATTTTCGTAATAAAAGTATATCTTTAACCAGTTCGTATAACTAGCGGCTCGGAAGCATTCAACGAGAAATCTGCTTACGTACAATCGCCTTTAATGAAGTTAACTTTAGAACCGGCCCGCTCTCGATATCGCCTCGCATCCCCTTTTACGTATCCGTCGTTCCGCGACCTTACGCGATGCTTACGTCACTCTTTTATTTTATAATTTGAAACGTAGGAAAAACAATAGGGAGGGAAAAGAAAATAGCCCGTTTTAGAGGGCAAATTGTGAAGACCCCTTAAAAACTCTGTTCGCCCACCCGCGCACAAGCACACGGTTACGAACCATCGCTATACACGTGCAGCTCGCGTTGCACATACTTGTGTTGGCCCCTCTTTCTCTCTCTCTCTCTCTCTCTCTCTCTCTTTCGCCATCACCTCGAGTTTTCCCTCTCGCTCGTACCTTCCTTCGTGTTACGACTCTCCCTTGCTCTCCCTCGCTCTCCCTCACCGTCTCTCTCTCTTTCTCTCTCCGTCTAGTCTTCCTCTCTCTAGCTTCTACCGCGCGTTCTTCCGTCCCTCTCGTTCGTTTCGGACCTGAAGACCGAAGGCAGATCGATCGGATGATTTTCCTCGGGGTTTTCCTCGACGACGACGACGACGACGACGACCACCCCGCGACGAGTCGAGAAATTGCTCTCAGGACTCCCGATTCGAGTGAGGAAAAAATTCAGGTCGATCGAACGTTCTCTCTCTTTCTCTCTCTCTCTCTCTCTCTCTCTCTCTCTCGTTCTCTCTCTTTTCCTTTACTCGCAAAAGAGTGGGGAGGACGGACGGAGAAAGAGCGACGAGCTGGAAAGCCGTCGAGCGGTGAGGACGGTGAGAGAGGTAAGGGGAGGGAAAAAGGTGTCCCCAAACGGAGAACCGCGCGCGCGGACATCGCGGCTCTCTGACGGATTTACGTCGGGAAACGAACGAGGTCACGGACTAGAGAGAGAAAGAGAGATAGAGAGACTCCTAAGGTGGGAAGAAAGAAAAAAAAGAAAAAAAAAAACGGACGCGTCGAACACGGAACGTAACAACCTTGACGAGCCCTCCGACACTTTTTTGCGTTATTTTCAAAGAGAGCGGAATGCCTTTCTTTGCTCGCGTAAATGATCCTCTCGGATCTTTTTACCAACAATAAGCATTCGACGAAAAAAAGCTTCTTCCTTCGGAAGAAACTTCTCCTCCCTCCCCTCTCTTTCTCTCGCTTTTTTAAATTATTCCCTAAGTTAATACATTTTCGTCATTTATCCCTCTTACTCGTCATTTTTTTCTTTTCCAACGAGTTTAACGTTAAACGTTAGGTCGGACTCCGACATTGTACGGTCCTGCTTTTCGAGAAACTCGCTGGCACTGTCGTCGGCCGATAATTCGAGTCGCCGCAAACTCGACGTCTGTTCGCGACGCGGTGCAAAGTTGGCGGTGGATCGAGAAGAAAAAGAAAGAGAGAGATAGATAGATAGAGAGAGAGAGAGAGAGAGAGAGAGAGAGAGAAAAGAGATAAAAAAAAATCAGCTCGTTTCAAAGGCCGATCTAGAAGGAAGATAATTTTCTAAGCTCTCTTCTCTTTTGATAAATCTTACGAATCTTTGAAACGAGTTGAAATATTATCTATCGCTTGATACCTATAAGAAAGGAATAAATAAGTGAATGATACAAAAAAAAATGTTTATGTGTTCGAAGATCGATCGTCGATTTTCATTAATCGAGACGAATTCTCTGGTGAAAATTGAACGGTTCCGTATGCGAGAGGTAGAAACGTAATGTTCCTATCGGAATTTGACGAAACTCGTTCGATTCTCGTTAGAATATAATCCATGCGTTCTCCTTCAAGCGTCTAAACGGATGATTTGCTAAAAACGACAGAGAATCAATTGTATGAGAGCAAATGCCGAAAACGAAGTTTTTTATTCTCCCGGAAAGAAAAATATCGAGATATATTTTGTTATCATAACATTTTTCCATTACTTTAGAACGGTACTTTCTTATCTCATCTTGCAAAGCCCTCCTCGAGAGAGACCTCGCACGCTTTTATTTGTCCATCCTGCGAAACCGTGCCGTCTCCCTTTATGCTATCTCTGCGAGCAACGATAATTTGCTTCGGCGCCTCCTCGAGGAAGGGAGGAAGAGAGAGAGAGAGAGAGAGAGAGAGAGAGAGAGAGAGAGAGAGAGAGAAATTCCACGAAGACCGATAGACGAAAAGATAAATGCACTACTGCCGAGTCTCTTTCCGGACGTCGGTCTCTTCTCTTTCAATTTCTTTGCTATCGATTTCGGCTCATCGACAAGCTTTTTCGGACGATCGATACTCGTATAATTTCGTAGCGATCGATCGAATTGAAACGACGCCCGTATATGCAAAATAAAATTTGCATCCTTGTCGAGGAGTAAACACGCTCCTGTACTTGTACGACATACACCTTGCGTTATTATCGCCTTTTTCTCATAGAATGAAAATTACGACGCTCAAAACGCGACATACGCGTCCGTTTTTCTCCTTCTCTCTCTCTCTCTCTTTATATATTTATCGTAATATATACATATACGTATATACACACACGTGTATATATATATATATGCATAACTATTCTCTCTATCCTTATATATTTGTACGTAGCTCTCTCCCTCATCTCGCCCTCTCTCTTTCTCTTTGTTTTACCTCTTTTTTTTTAACAAAAATTCTTCCTTTCCTCGACAAGTTTTTCGCGAGGATACGAGTCGGTAATTTCTCGCGGAAGTTAAGTTTTTACGGTCGCAATCTGCGCCAGCAGATATAACGCCTGCGTGTCGCATAAAAACGAAGCTTCATGACGTCATTTAACGACGCCTCGGTGACATTATCGTCGTAATACTCGCAGCACGGACGGTCTTGAGATGGCGATGTCTTCTGAATCTTTTCCGCGAGTTCTCCTTAAAGAACTACTTAGATTTCAAATTTTTGCAACGAACGCGTCACCGAGTATGGATAATTATGAATAGATAGAGAGAGAGAGAGAGAGAGAGAGAGAGAAAGAGAGAGACGCGAGAAACGTAATTTTCGCAAAACACGCACGAAGAAAGAAGAGAATCATTTTCGAACGAAAGTACGCGTACTTTTAACAACTAGTAGAGTCAGTCATCTCGAGCATCCTTCGTTCTATTATTATGTAGTACGTACCTCGGTCGCGTCCTTCGTTACGTCAACCCGACGCCCCTCTTACCCCTCTTCAGCTTCTCCTTTCTTCGTACGATTTGTATCCAACTGCCTTTCTATTTAGCAAATCGAACGAGTGCCATCAATTTCAGGTAAGTGCAGTAATGCCGGAAGGGAGAAGAAGGACGAGGTTACAGATCTCACGATAAACCTTCTTCGTTTCCCTTTCGGCTTCTCGTTATCCTCTTGCGAATCGTCATTAGCTCCTAGCTAAAACGTTTTCCGTATATCGGTGGTATTAGAACGCTTTACGCGTCGACCTTTCACGGTCATCAGAGACGAACGAACTTAACGGAATTTTAACGACCGAAAGAGCATTAAAAAGAAGAATCGATGACGGTCCTGCTACGACGAAATTATAAAAGAAGAAGAAGAAAAATATAGGAAATGTTTTTACAAAAATCGACGATCGAAATTCTTTGCGATTCTCATTCGCATCGACAAAGACTAACTTTCCCCTGTTCGGTGTTTTCGAAGAGTTTTGCGTCGAAAGAAGAAGCAAAGCGATCGCGTGCACCGTCCCCATCATCTTCGATGTGTACATAATTTCTCTTGGTTGGTCCCTAATCGAGCTCGGCCGACCCTCCTCTTCATGCGTCGTTCGTCGTCGTCGTCGTCGTCGCCGTCGCCGTCGTCGTCGTCGTCGTCGTCATCGTCGTCGTCGTCGTTTTCTGATCGCGATTCAGGTGCGTCACGAAGAACCGCGTGCCCGCGGGGCATTGATTTTGGGACCCTTCTCTTTACATGTGTATGTATATATATATGTGTGTGTGTGTGTGGTGGATATACACGTACCATACATCTATATATACATAGTCGTCCTATATCTATCTGTAATACATACATATTTTTTGCCTCACATATTCGTGAGTATGAAACAGAAAGAGAGAAAGAAGAGAGAGACAGGACAAAGGATTTGCAAACGCATCGATGGCACGATCGCACGAAATCCTTTTTCAACGGCAATTTCGACGAGGTCGACGTAGCTCACTAGCAGACACGTTCGACAGTTTCTATCGTTCGCGTAGATAGAACGTAGACCTGCCTGCTGGTTCTAGGAGGGTCATCGAGGTAGAAGAAGGTCGAAGGTGATGCTTCCTTTAGTGGTAGTGGTAGTAGTGGCAGCAGTGCCGCGATATACCAGTGGTAGTAGTGGCGTTGGCGCGCCAATGTCGAGGAGCGGGTGGACGAAGGATGGACCGAGGGAGCCGTGGCGGTGGGTGGAAAGGGGAGGACACTTTGGAGGAGGAGAAGGAAGAGGCGGAGGTGGAGGAAAAGGAGGAGGCGAACGTGGTGGGTGAGGCTGAGTCGGAGCGAGGACGCGAACGAGTGGAGGGTGGTAAAGAGGGTGGCGAAGAGGGTAGAGGAGAGAATGGCGAAGAGGCCGGGGGTGGAGTGAAGAGAGGGTGCCTAGCTGGAAACGCGACGGTTCGCCGGCACACTAAGTATAGGCGTCCTCGCGACGCCGGCCGTCAATATACCACCCCTAACTAACCCCTGGGGGGTCTGTGGGTGTTGCTACCAGAGTGTATGAGAGAGAGCGAGAGAGAGAGAAACTAGCTTGAGATCTGAGCGAAAAGGAGCAAGACGGGTATATAGGGTAGAGAGCGAGTGTACGGGTAGGGTGGGCGCTTTTGCACGAGGGGTCGGTCGTCGTCGTCGTTGCCGTCGTCGTCGTCGTCGTCGTCGTCGTCGTCGTCGTCGTCGTCGTCGTCGTCGTCGTCGTCGTCGTCGTCGTCGTCGTCGTCGTCGTCGTCGTCGTCGTCGTCTGCGTCGTCGGCATCCTCTTCGTGTGCGAGAGCGAAGCAGAGGTGGATAGGTAGGTAGGTAGGTAGGTAGGTAGGTAGGTAGGTAGGTAGGTAGGTAGGTAGGTAGGTAGATAGATAGGTAGGTAGGTAGGTAGGTAGGTAGGTAGGTAGGTAGGTAGGTAGGTAGGTGGGCACCAGCCAACCATCTATCCCATCCTATAGCGAACGGCGCTATCCTACCCTGGCGTAGCTTAGTTTAGCTTAGGGCCCTGGGAGGCCGAGGGAGAGGAACGTCGCGAGAGAAAGAGAAGACCACGGGGGGAGGTGGGAGAGAGAGGCGAACGATGGAGGATGCTACGAAGAGCAGAGAGAGAGATAGAGAGAGAGTGTGTGTGTGTGTGTGTGTGTGAGAGAGAGAGAAAGGAAGAGAGAGAGAGAGAAGCGTAGAGACACCGAGGGAGAGATCGGTGGAAGGAGAGAAGAGATAGGACGGGCGAGCGAGGGAGATAGGACGAGCATAGGGTCGGTGGTAGGACATTGCGGATATATTCGCCTCTATCCGACGAAGCAGCAGCTTCCTCCGCGCGTACCACCGTCGTCGCGTCGACCAACCGACCGACCGACCGACCAAACGACCGACCGACCGACCGATCGACCGACGGACCGAACGAGCGAGCGAGCATCCTCTCCGACGTTTCTCTCTCCTGGCCATCCTGCGACGTAATCAGCGAGAGAACCACCACCCAACCCAACAACCTCCGGGCCTCCTACTCTTCTCGCACCCCCTTCCTACCCTTCTCTTTGCGCGCAACCCCTCCTCCTCTCGGCATCCCTTACCGTTGCTGCCGTGGCATGCATCTATCCGGACGTCTATCTACCTATCTCGATGCACTGGGTGTCCGTCCGAAAAGCGGTCCGCGTTTCCTTCTACTCACCTACGTGCCTACGCGTCAGCTACCTCATCTACGTGCTTATCGCGATTACACCTATATACTCGAATTAAACGCTTATCTTTTTAGAATTCGAATTCGAGAAAAGTATAACTAGCACGATTTCTCAGCTAACATTCGGTTGACGACGTCGTTCGTGAAACGGACGGTAAAGAAAATCTCTCTTTGATTCGGATACGAGCCGAAACAGAAATACGAATAGAAATACGAACATTTCTTTGCTGTCCGATTACGAAATTTTCCTCGTTTCTGTCATTCCGAACGATCCCTTGGCACAAATATTATACCTCCTAAAAAAATGCTAATCTTCGTGGCGTCTTTCTTTGCTCGCAATTATTCGTGGCACTTTATAAACTCGGACTACCTTCGACGATCCTTCACCCTATTTAACGGCAGTTTCGTAAAAGCGTTTAAACTTTTCTCCATGGAAGGAACTTGGCCCGTAAACGAACAGTGGGTCATTAAGTATCCATCTTCGGTCGTTCGGATCTCAGCGAAGAAGTTAGAAGTTGAAGAAGAAAGAGATTCGACGAGCTGCGAAAATTCGAAAAGGAATAGCGCAAACCGCAAACCCTTTACCTCGAGGCGATTGATTTAACGATGAAAAGAGAAGCGCGTAAAGATACATCGAACGTCGCTCCTGAGAAATCAGTCAGTTTCTCCCATCGGAGAAAAAGAGAAGGAAAAAATTAAGAGGAACGAAAGATGAGATGGTTCGATCGCGTCGACGCTGGATGTACTCAAATTCGCGGCAGAAAACTCACGAAGACGAAGGCGCGACTCGTTCGCCCAAAATCGGTCAATGAGCCCGAGATACGAGCTCGAGCTTTTTCTTTTTATTTATTTATTCTCTTTTTTCCTCGCGGTGCGAGAATACGCGACTCGCCGGTAATAGTAACGCTTCGGCAAAGGCGCGAATGGACGAGTGACCGCACCAGGTCAATACTCATACGTACATGCATACATATATACATACATATATATATGTGTATATATATATATATATACACACACGAATCCGTCTCTGTGACTGTATCTGTTATTGCGATATAGATGTTAATAGGTTAGGGGGTCTTTAGAGAATGCGGGGTGAATCACGATTTCGATAAGGGTTTATATATTCGCTCGTTCGTCTCTCTCTCTCTTCTCCCTTTTCCTTTCTCCCTCTTCCTCTCCCTCTCTCTTTCTGTCGTCGCACAGCGTTCATTCCGCACCGCGCCATACCGTTCCTCCCTCTTCTTCCGTCGTTCGCTCATTGAAAAGCGGCCTTCCGCGTAGGGTTTCCACCGTGCCGACTCGGCTACACGCTAAGTATGCATGTACGCGTACTTACGTACTTACGTACGAGCTTGAATAATGGCGCGCGTTCGCTAAGTATTACGTATCTACGTATGCTCGTACTACTACGTATGTACACGAGCGCGAATGCGAGCGTGAGCGTACTTACTTTATAGCATCTACGTCGGAAACACGTGTAGCGCTCGTTAAAACACACCAAGCTCCGCTCCGCGTACATATACGTCACCGGTATTTCCAACGATATAGAGAACCTTTTCTATTTTCGAAAAAAAAAAAAAAAGAAAAAGATCGTGTACTTTTCACCGCGCCTATACCTTTCGATTTTATCTCTCCGACGAGACTCTTACAAACCTCGTCGTCGAATTATCGCCGATTATTCGTTATCTCTGTTTTTCTTATTCTTAAAAATCGTCATCGACCAACAGACAAATACCTTTTTTTATTTTATTTCCTTATTTAATTTTATTTCATTATACGCCGTATAATAAAAAAATTATCAAAATTATTACGTCGATTTTGTTGTCGTTCAATATATCGTGCAATTTTGCGTAAACGTTCGGTAAAGAAAAGAGCTCCTCGTTTTCGGTAGGTCATTAGAAATATTGCATTTGTGTGTTTCAAAGAAAAAAGAAAAAAAAAAGAAATCGGTTAACGTACGGGTCAAAATCTTTCTTCTCGTTCGTTCGGAGTTTCGCGACGAAAGTGAGCGTACTCCATTCTTATAAAGTTTAAAACTAGACTCGTGCTGGATTCGCTTTCTCCCCTTTTGTTCCGTCCTCCTTTTCTCTCTCCCTCTCCCTCTCTCTCTCTCTCTCTCTCATCTCGTTCTGCGCAATCAAAGGTATAATCCGCACAATTGCCGGCAAAGTTTCAAACTCGCTCTTTCGCTCGTTACGACTGAAAAGTACACGCGAGCGATTATGACGCATAGAACAACGATCAGCACGAAACAATAACAAAATTAAAGCGGATAAACTCAAATGTTTTTGACCTTTGTGCTCGTACCACTGAATTAATACGAAGAGTATATATACGTTTATTAAGAAACGAAGAGGAAAAGACAAAGTCGATTCGTTTGTAGTCAACGGAACGACGTTGTAGACGACAATCGTGTACAGCGCGATTCTCTTTTCGATGATAAGAAACGTCGAGTCGATTCCTCGGACATCGTCCATCGACGAGAAAACAGGGAAGAAGGGTATCGTTCGATTCTCCGTAGTTTTCCAAACACCGCGTAGATCTAAGGGAGTGCGCGCGCGTGGGTTTCATTGGTGTATCAGAGCGTGCAGAGTATGTAAGTCGCGTAGGTGTAAACCCCGGTAGTGGTAGGTGTGCGAGACCGTAGGGCGATCTCCACCTCCGGCAAAGCGCGGCTGCATATACTTGCATGTAGACATATACATATGTAAGTACGTATGTATACATACGTACGTATTAGATAGGTAGGTAGAACGGGCGTTGGTGGTAGCGGTGGTGGTGGTGATGGTGGTGGTGGTGGTGATGGTGGTGGTGTTGCCCGTTCGCCTAACTCACGAATACGAGGGGCTAACATCTAGGCGAAGTACATAGGTAGGAGGGACTAGGTACTATCTAGTATCTAGTAATACCGGGTACTAGGTACGTACGCGCCGCGGACGCCAAATAGCGGTTCGCATATTCAGAGATAGCGACGTCGCTCGCTCGGCGCGCGATCGCCCCTGATTTAGGTTTCTCTCTCTCTACCTCTGCCTTTGCTTCTGCCTCTGCCTCTGCCTCTGCCTCTACCTCTACTTCTACCTCTATCTCTATCTCTACCTCGTCCTATCCACTCTACCTATACCACCCCTCGTTCCATCGCTCGTAGCTGCTCCATCTTCCCGCTTCTCTCCCTTCTATCCTCTGAAGCACGGGTGCGCGCGCGCGCGCCCATACTCCTTTTATGTATACGTGTACACACGTATACGCGGGAAATGACGTACACTTAGACAAGACTAACACGCTTTGCTTGCTTCGATGGTCGCATCGTCGTCGTCGTCGTCGTCGTCGTCGTCGTCGTCGTCGCCTACGGATAACGTCTTCAATACGGGCGAGTAAAGACGACAACGACGACGACATCGAAACTTTCCAAAAATCGCTGTCTCACGGTACTGTACTCCGAAGCACAGCCAATCCGGGTCGCTTCTTAAATTGTTCCAACGAACGATCCGGACATGCTCTTGCACCCGTGATCGGCTTCACGTACGCGCTTTTATTTTCTTCCCTATCGCATCTAAAACATACGAGACGAAGCGAGATAAAGCCAAAAAAAAATAATAGAAGAAAAAATCATAAAAGAAAGGCTAGCGATGAACGGCAAATGGACGGTAACGACGAATACATGGCGATTCCGAAGGGAACTAAATCTTATCACCTCGACGATCCCTTCTTTGGATGATTTAGCTAGAACATCTACGCGAACTGGCGAAAGGTCAAGGAGACTCCGTGACAAACTACGAACTACGTTGCCAACAACGGACGCGACTCGTTGCTTGGAAATGAAAATAAAATAAAAAATGAAGATAACTTAAGACGCAGTGGATCGAAGATACAGCGTATTTAATCGAATTACTCGCAAGGATCAAAAAAGGAATGAAAAATGAAAACATAAATATCGATATTGTATAAACTTTGCGATTACTACTACTTATGTTTTTTATTTACGCGTCCTGTTATAGAAGAGATTCGGCGAAAAGTGCGTGAAGAAAGCTGTTTCAATGAACGTACGTATAAGAGAATACGCGTTAAAAAGTTATTTGCTGTATCAGAAACGTACGTAATTACGTACACGCGTATGTACGTATGTACGACGAGAAAGATCATCTATCGATCGATTTGATCGGTTGCTGCAATATCGTCGTAAAATAGTTTTCGAGATCGTAAAGTTTGAACTTGAAAGAATTAAATAATAAATGTTTCCGAAACATTTGTATGATTAAAATAGAGGAAAGAGCGAATGAGAGACACTGAGCGCAGCTGCCGCGCGACGCGGCGGTATCTCTCCGCGTAGTCTGCTACCTCACACCCTCGTCTTGCGCGACCCAGCAGCAGCAGCAGCAGCGGCAGCGGCAGCGGCAGCGGCAGCGGCAGCGGCAGCGGCAGCGGCAGCGGCAGCAGCGGCAGCGGCAGCACGTGGGTGCTGGTCGAAGGGGTCGCGCGCGTGGAATGAGGGTGACGCAAGGAGGAGTCGGAGGCAAAGGCGGAGGTGGGAGCGGAGGTGGAGGAAGCGGCAGCGACGGTGGCGGAGGCGGTGGCGGAGGCGCGAGGCGACCGACCGATCGCGAACGCGAGGGACTCCGAAGGGCTCCGAAGGACTCGAAAGGGCTCGGAAAAGCCTTGCCATCGCCGCCGCCACCACCACCCACTGACCATTGCTTTCTAACCTAAAAGAACCCCCTTCTAGTCTCTCTCTTCTTACTCTCGGACTTACCTCGAAAAGTGAAAATCTTCTTTCTTGGAAAAAATTTCCCTCTCTATGACATTTCGTACGTCTAACTTTTCGCTATCGCGTCGTGACGATCTTCTGGTTTAATATTTTAACCGTTGAAAGACGAACACGCGGAAATGACTATTCGGTCGTTAGACGATCTTGTTATTCTTTCAGCATCCGAGTATTATACGCGTAAGAACGAAGGAACAAAGATCTTGAATCGATTTCGTGAGTTTAAGGAAATCCGGAACACGACGAGTTTATATTTGTATCCAACTTTTTTCTTCGTCTGGTCTAAACATTCTTCCAGCGCGCAAGCGGCGCTATATATTCCAAGCGCATAGATCATAATACAATAGCGTAGGTCAGGAAACAGGGAAGATACGCAGGCCGCTTGCCATGTGCTCGACGACGCATTTCGCTTCGAGTTACTCACCCCTCCCGCCTTCGATGATCGCTCGCTCGCTCTGCGTGCCCCATATTTACTCTTTGGTATTGTTATTATTACTTCTGTGTTTTCACTAACTGTCCTACTTATCGACGATACGGCATCGTTTCTTTCTCGATCGCTCCTTCTGCGTCGATAAAGCCGTTGTTTCTACGTTACCGAGCACGATTCGATGTTAACGGTACATAAAGTATACGTTATCCATTGTAATCTATCTTATCCGCCGATGATATAGAAACTCGATACGATCGAATGTCGTTACCGACATAGACGAAGTTCGATTATTACGATTTACGAGGTTACAACGAGTGTTCTTATTTTTTACTCGAAAGAAATTCTATCATCGATACAAATTCATTATCGTTGATTAAACCCGTTGTGCAACGATCGTCGTCCGCAGTGGCAGTTATTCCAGATGGCGTCGATCGATGATCCTGCTTTATCGCGCTCTTTTCAATTTAAACGAATCCTCCGTACATTTTTCTATCCGAATCTTGGAAGGTAATAATCGGAAAATCTCGAAAGGAAATGTAGGGTCGCAGGATACTAATTTTTTTTCTTTACTAATTTTTTACTTCTCAGCCAGCGATCCTACGCTCCCCGTCGTGGTTAGTCAATTTTCGCAGCGGTAACAGTTTCGAGTGTGCAACATTTCTGACGAGTCTTCTACTAGGACAAGGATACAATGCGTTTGTAGTTTTTGGTTATGCATCCCGCGAACAAGTTCGATGCAACAGGACTAAAATCACCTGCCCGTATTTACCGGAAGATACAAAAGAATTAGAAGTATCGGAAGAACCCGATGTTAATTTAATATACAAGTTGAAACCTCCTGCGGATCTTAGAAGCAAATTCTTATTAAAACTGGACGCCAGAGAGAAACTTAAACTGGAAACTGAGATTCAACGGGAAGAAGAAAAGCAAGCTAGGATCGTAATCGTATGTATTTTTTAAACAGAAATAATACTAATAATATTTCTATATTTATTATACTATTTAGGAATTGGAAAAACCACCTCCGGATAAATATTATGGATATAGAGTTCACGCTTGGGTCGTCGTCTTACCTGCTCTTAATAATATGAAAGGAAAACAAGTTACACGTCCATTCTTTATCGAGCCCTCGTCCGGAGAAATGTACGATCTGACCGATCCTCGAACCAATCTTTTGTACCTAGGTGTAGAGAGTATCTGGAATGACCAAAATTATTGGATAAATATGCAGCGAGATTCGATCGGATGTGACAAAATAAATTGGAATTTAACTCTGACCGAGTTATGGGAGCATCTACTTCCCGGCGAACCATGGACTATGCGTGGCGTCGAGGATGATGTAGTCGAAGAAGATGTTAAAATAGAACGGGAGAAACACTTAGATATGCCCAGCTCTTATGTGAAAGAAATATACATAAGTAGTTTAGGTATGCCCCGTGTACTTATATAGATGCCCCTATATATTTTTTACATTTTACGTACGATCTCTTTCTTTTTCCAACGAATATACAACAAAAATGTTACTCCGTTTATAGAGTTCGAGAAGCGATATCCGCGTGGTCACAAGACGATATTTTACAAAAAAGTCAAAGTAGACTTGTATGCCCCTTATGTGCAGTTGGACGGAATAGTAGAAAAAATAACGATATACGACGATTACGAATATACAACTCCGATCGAAATTTACGAAAAATACGCCAATAGGAATGATAACTTGATACAATCGCGACAAAACTTGAATACTAACTACATTATCGATTATTATGAAAGGGGTCGTCCTGACGCATGTAAAGGTAATCGTTATCAAATACGCTTTCTTTCGATTTTACAATCTTTTCTAATAACAGAGAATTTTTAGAACATCGCTACTACAACCACGAAAGTAGTCCATTCATATTCAGCGAAAGGACGTTATGTTTCTACGACGTGGTTCGTATCGATGGATTATCAGAAATGCATATGTATCCTTACCGTTTAACGCAATATTACGTTAATCGCGAGGATCTCCTGTACTATAGGTGAGCGACGTTCTATTTCGGTAGTAAATTTTAATATTTCAAGATATAATAGTCGATACTTTGACATAGAAACGTGGAGTTTTCGCCGGAAAAAGGCGAATCTACGGTAGAAGGAATACATTATCGTTATATTCACGTAAGTTTTTACATCTAGCGGATAATTTCTTGAAAACTATCTTGCATAAACATATTTATTCGTATTAGACGATAACCGAAAAATATCATAGAAACGATCTACTACCGCCGTCCAAAGATATCGCCGTACGAGAATTCGTTTTAACGGAGAAAGAGATACATCTCAAATTTCATTACGAAGATGAAAAAATCACGAGAAGTACGCGCGTATACAAGAAGCCAGAAACGGGAGAACATCTCAATATTCATACTGCCATCATCGAAGAATACAACGTAATTGTTTCTTTCACCTAAACTCGCACTACTCTTCAAATAATATTCCATCCAATGATCGAAAATTACATACTTTTTATTTATTACTACAGGCAGATACTACCTCACCGCCTGAAAAAAACTTGCATCTATTTTACGAAATAGAAAAGTTACTAAAGGAAGAAGACCAATGCATATTTAATATCAGAGAAGCTGAGAATGAAATTTCTTCGTTCATAAAAAAACGAACGAGTGAATATTTAAGTCCAAACTTAATGATTTCTTCGTTTGATAGAAACAGATTTGAAACGGGAAAACCTATAAAGGTATTTGCACGAACGAGTCTTATATACTACTCGCGTACAAAATATACTCATCCAAATTTTACGCAGGATACAGCATCGATATCTTCTTTAGAAAAAATTATAAAACCTGCTGATCGCTTAGCTCCGTACTTAGCACGAATAGGAAATCCAAAGCAAATAAGTAAAGCTCAAGCATATCTGTTACGAGAAGATTGTCTAAATGATTTTAAGCAATCGGAAGTGAATAAAGCGAATCTTATTTTACGCGAATCTGAGAAACTTACAGAGAAGCTAAATGAATTGCAAACGTTATTAACACAGGTATATTGATTCGCGCCATTAAAGTTATACTACGTTCGTATATAACATTGTAACGTTTCCTATTTAGAATGAAGATTTAACACGGGAAGAAGAAGATGAACTCGTAGCAAAAACCAACGAAATAACCTTTAATCTGCAATTATTAGATATGAAGTTGGATCGTCATAAGAATTTAGTTCCCGTACGATATAAAATGCTGGTAGAGCTTTTGGAGGAAGACGAACGTCTCTCCATTCTCTACAACCAATAACATATATCAACGACGAGTTGGAAACAATAAGAAACTTTTATATTTATGTAGGTAAATATTATTCTTCTGTCTTTGCTTTTTATGTGCGTGCACACGTTTTACTTTTTTTAAAGCGAAGACTATTGGAAAGACCAAGAACCCATTTGTCCGATGCATCGACCTAAAACAATTGATCCGTTTTAAAAAACTAAAATGAATATTTGCCTAAATAGAAGAAAAATATTATTGATCTTGCATCACCTTCATCGTCAAACGTTGCCAAAGTAAATTTGCTAAGTTTATTCGTGAAACTACCGGTGTAGGTGGTAGTCGCAGAATGATCCAATTGACGTTCGCTATTCGTACCATCGTTGTGAGAACTGTGATTACGATTTTCCTCGGCAAAACCAGAAATTAAAGTGTCCATCATTATTGCCTAATGCATATGTATTATTCTCAGTATTTGTTATTTCGTTATTATCGTTGTCGTTGCTATTATTATTATTATTATTATTACTATTACTATTTTATAAAACATACTTGTCTCGAGAATACTTGTAGAATTTTATAAACACGCGCACCATTTTCTCTTACAGGGAATTGTAGAAACAAACAGGGCAAACAATCGGGATTTCTTTCGTCAGAAGGTTTTGCCATTTCCCAACTTAATTCCGAGTATTTCAATCCTAATAGAAGGCTCTGTTAAGGAAAACCAAACCATTATCCATAAAACAAAAAGCGAATGAATGATGTTCATTTGTTTTACTTACGCATTGCATATCATCGACCACGTATACTCCTGAAGTATTAATAGCGATCAAAACTTGTAAGTCACGATTCGTAATCCACGATGCCAGTCCTCTTACGGGACGTTCGATTTGTCCTTGAAAGAAGGCAGCACCGTAACAAGGTAGGCCCCAGCAAAATTCAAGGTACTTCCTAATAAGCTTTCTTGGATTTGTATTGGTCCCAGTATGATTAGGTATTCGTTTATATTGTTCCAAAAGGCGTGCTTCTGGTGCTCCTTTACCTCCCACCAAACCCAAACCAAGTCCTAATCCTAATAAAAGACTCGGTGATGTGTAATGATGTGGTAAAAATCTTCCTCGATGCCTTCTAAAAAATGCCAATGTGTGCGTTTGTGAGTTATATGGGCCTATTTCAATACGTGCTTGCAATGCTCCTAAGCTTGCATATCTTGCTTGCCCTTCGCATGGATATCTACCTGTGACAACGACGTACATTTTACACAAGGAAGGAATAATATATATTATTCGTACGCTACATTCCGTACACTTTATGCCGTTATTAAAACTTATTACCTTGTAAAACATTGTGCCTTGCTTCTGCATACAACAGTTCAAGTACTTTAGCTTCCTTTATTTGCTCTTCATCGTATCTAGAAAGAAACACGTTCCTACGAAAGTATAATAAAGGTTCCTCGTCGGTTCCTTCCATTTGCGAACCATATTTTTTAACTAAACGGTTCCATTTGGCAGCTAATTCTATGGGTTTGTGATTTGGTCTCAATTGAATCTCTAATTGGCACGAGCACAGCCATAAAGCAAATACCGGCTGTCCGATTAAAGGTGGAGCTCTTGCTAATCCTAATTCTCCTTCCGTTTGTACTATAGTTAAAATTTGTTGCGCAGTCGAGCTTTGCTCAACCTCCATCGTTACAAACACTCCGGTCATTAGGTATACTGCTATACGCGCAGTAACTCTTCCTGTATTCACATACTGCGCTTGGTTCATCATCATCGCTTTGTTAATAATGATAACAGAGAAGAACAAAATTTTTAATTTAGTAAAAGTTATCGCAAAAACATTGCAAAATTACTAATGTTTGTTAAAAAAGTCGTTATAAACGTAACGAATACTCACGAAGTGGAGTATGTCCGTCGTTTTTATAATCATTTGGATACCGTTGTACCAGTTGGCTCCTTCGAATCGTGCAGTCCTCTTGTGTCTCCATATTTTTTAAGAAAGCCCTTTTCTATCTTCTCACCGCAAACAATCTCCTTTCAAACGTTTGTCATCCTTATATGCGCAAATAGAGCGTACAATTAGCCATTATATGTCCAAACGCGTAGTACATATTTTCTTTCGTTTGTAACATTATGTTTATATTTTTACTTATTCAAACTGATTAAATATTGTTAACGTTTATACGGCTTTTTCTATACGTATCAGATTTCCTTACTGTCCTTTTTCAATCGTTGTAATGTCCACGATCGTAGTAACGATAAAATGTCAGATTTATAGTTGATATTTTATAGAGTAATTCGTATCAAACAAATTAATTTAGTTCTATGATATATTAGATCGGACGCACAAATTTTTGCCGATACTCGTAAGACACTAAAAGTGTGTCTCAAAACAAGAATGCACTGCCATCTAAACCATTCGTGCCACAGGTCCGATTATTGATTATTCTGGTTCAAGAAGATATAACGTTTTAAATAATCATTTTCTTGTGCGAAACATATTCCGTATATAATATTTCGTGATTTCAATTACACTTTTCAATTACATGTATAATTTATTCATATATCATACTTCTTTTCTTTTTTTTTGTTTTTTTTTTCGTGTAACGATCATGTACCCTCAATTTTTATTATCACAGTTTATCAATTATCGAAGTTATATTTAGAAAGAAAATTTACATCATTATATTATACTTTTATTAACATATTTGTAACATTTTTATCAAAATAAAGATGGATATACATCGATGATACTCGTATTACATACTCGTATATACAAGTACTGTACATGTACACGTCATTTATATTACCACTTAATTTTTAATTATTTTATTCACTTGTTTTTGTATCATAAGTCAAAATTAACTCTTTCCCGTCGTAATATTTGTAATATTACATTACTTGAAATTACTATATCTTTTCTCTCTTTTTTTTTTCTTTTTTCTTTTTTTTTTTTTTTCGTATAACGATGGTGTACGCTTAATAAATTATTATTTAGAAACCCTAATCCTGAAGATCGAGCGTATAAAAATTTATATGCAGCGTAATGAAATAAGCTGCATAGAATTCAATTAGATTTAAGAAATCCTAAACAAAAAGTACTTCTTGTCGGAAATATCCCGGAATTTGGCGGGAAAGAGAATTAAGTTATAAATAACTTAGATATTAGTACGAAAGTCATTTAATGTAACTATGAATGTAAATAATTTCTAATGAATCTTCCCATTAAATCGATTACTTCAAAAGAATTAATGGAACTGGATGAAGAAGATATTCGATGAAAAAAATATTTAAGATATACATCTAATATAAAGAGAATATTAGAACGGATCTTAACGAAATGGAGTACGAGAGTCGCGAATGGAGAGATCTTGCCCAAGGACATTCGCGGGATTTGGTTTTTGCGACAACGAGCTTTTGAGTTCTTAACGCCGTATAATACTAATAATAATATATCTTATATTAAATCGGCTACATTCATAGGCATTTCGTCGATTTGCGTTGAATAATATTGTTCTATATCTCTCAAGATTCTTATATCATCAGTTTTGACAAAATTAATCGACACACCTTTTCGGCCAAAACGACCCGATCGACCTATTCTATGAATATATAATTCACGATTATTTGGTAAATCGTAATTAATGACGAGCGACACTTGCTGGACGTCTATTCCTCTAGCCCAAACGTCAGTTGTGATTAGGACTCGACTATAAAATAAATACAAAAGAATTAATATTAAGTCAAACGTAAAGAAATAAAAAGCTATTTTCATACAGCTACCTTTGTCCAGAACGAAATTCTTTCATAATGTTATCTCTCTCTTTTTGTGGCATATCTCCATGCATAGAACATACTGTGAAATTGGCTTCTCTCATTTTTTCTGTTAGCCAATCGACTTTGCGTTTTGTATTACAAAATATTACCGCTTGAGTAATAGTTAAAGTATCGTATAAGTCACAGAGCGTATCAAATTTCCATTCTTCTCGTTCAACCGCAACAAAGAATTGTTTTATTCCTTCTAAAGTTAACTCATCGCTGTTGAGAATAGATTTAAAGTTTTAAGTATATAAGTATATTAAATATCGATTGAAATGCCGTAAATGTCAAGTGTATTTACCGCTTTACAAGAATACGAATAGGATCTGTCATAAATTTACTTGTCATCTCAAGAATTTCATGAGGCAACGTAGCCGACACTAGAACAACTTGCGTCGCCGGTGGTAAATAACGATATACGTCATAAATTTGTTCTTTGAAACCTTTATTAAGCATTTCGTCAGATTCATCGAGTACTAGCATTTTAATAGCCCTAGTACGAAGTACTCTCCTTTTTATCATATCTGAAAATATGTATTATTATTGTTATTATTGTACAAGATGCATAAATATGCGTATTCGTAGAAGTTTAATACGCGATATAAAAATGTAGATATCTCAAGTTTGTGGTACAAAAATTTTAATGCATTGACTGTCATGCAAGTCCTGAGAAAAAAAAAAGAAAAACTCAATTTTCAATATTCTAAGCATATAATGATAAAATATTAAGTGATATGCTTATCAACAGTGAATTTATCTCGCTCGTGACTTTTTTACAGATATCATTTAGTCATTTATGCCGTTTAATATTTTTTCTTTCAATCGTACTCAGAAATTTGATAATATCGATTATGATCGCTAAGATTTCACTGACAAGATAAAAGTATCAGTCATCATGGAGATTCCCATGGCAATCAATGCATTAAACAATCGATGTCAATAAGTTTACATTACCAAATACTCTGCCAGGTGTGCCTGATACTACGTGTTGCCCGTAATCGAGCTTTCTGATATCCTCCCCAAGATTTGTACCTCCTATGCATGCATGACATTGCACATTCATAAAGTCACCTAATGCAAGAATAACCTTTTGTATCTGAGTAGCAAGTTCTCGAGTTGGTGAAAGGACAAGTACTTGTGTTTCTCGTACTTCCGTATCCAAAGATTGTAATATAGCGATTGAGAAAGTTGCAGTTTTTCCTGTACCAGATTGTGCTTGTGCTATCACATCTCTGCCTTGCATTATAGGTCTTATGGATCTTTGTTGTATGGCTGATGGCTTTTCAAAACCTTTGGACGATAAACGTTAATTAACTTTTTTTTGCAATATATATAAAAGAGAAACGTATGCTTTATTAGGTTAATAAACTATTCGGTTCGCATTTATTGTCTAGGCGCTTAAAAATTAGAATTTATAGAACGATTATCCTATCGGTAGTCTTTTATGGATGCGAAGCGTGTTCATTTACGTTACGAGACGAGAAACAATTTAGGCTGTTTGAAAACAAGATGCTTCGAAAAATCATCGGCGCAAAACGCGATGTGGAGACGGACGAACGAAGAAAATTACACAACCTAGAATTCTCTTCCCGCAACGTAATACGAGAATGGATTTTACCCACGGACGGGAGCATTGGCGGGATTCGGCATTTACGGCAACGATATAACGCCATATAATAATAATAATAATAATAATAATAATAATATACATAAATATATTTTTCACATTTTTTTTCGTCGTGTATGCCTCCTACAAATACATATATCTACTTCTATAAAATACGCAGTTTATTATCTCAGCTAAAATTCAAAGCGACTAACGATATACGCAGCGAAAAGGTTAACTTGTACGAAACTTCAAAATATAGGTTAATATTTTACCGTATGCGTAAATCCCTCGTAGTAATTCCTCCCGTAGGTTCATATTATCAAACGTAGGAATAACTTCGACATCTTCACTTGTTTCAAACTCCACATTTGATAAATCTTCTGCTTGAGCAACCCGACGTGACTTTACTTCAGCCATTTTGCTAGCGATACGAATATAAGCAATTTCTTTTTCTTTTACCATGTGTCCCTTTACTACTACGACGCGTCTCTAAACTTGTGTCTCTGCAGCCGGTATATTAGTTATAAAGACGGCCATCCTACAACCCAGTTACTGTCAATACAGAGTGGAATTAGTATTTCTAAGAGACAATGAGTCAGCCAATGAGCGTTCGCTATCAAACATACCAAGGACCAATCAGCAGTGAGTACAGTTTAGGAGAGTAGCGCTGCGATCGTTTGGTCGAATTTAAGACAAAAGAAAGATTTTTTCTTTATTTCAGTTTTCTATGATGAAATAAATAAAGAAACGAAACATTAACAGTGAAATTCTATAATAAATCAAAAGAAACGAAAGACCAAAAAAACTAAATAGATTAACAGAATTAAAAAGTGAAATAAATGGAGAGTAATTGCAACATAGAGGTCTCTGATATTTACTTATTCGATATTTAATAACTTTTTAAATAATTATTTAAACAATCTTTAACGAATACGGAGTACAAAAAATTAATATTTAAACAATAGTACATTCGCATAAACGTTACAAAGATCGTAACGTGCAAGAGACTTGGAATAATATTAGTTTAAAATTTCAATATTTTGAAATTTTGATTTCGCGGTCATTACTACTTGTGACGTCAATAAATTCAAATCTTTAATTGACTTTGTATTGGATCAATCTTTCTTTATATCTCGACGAGTGAATATCGAAATTTTGACAGGATGTTTTTCCTGCAAGTGTCAACGAAGACTTAAAGTAAATATATTTCTTTATCACTATATTTCTGGATTAATTTGTACAGTTTTTTATTATAACGGTGATACAGATCATTTTGTTTGAATTTTTCTGCTTCAAAATTTTATTGCAGTCGTACGCGCAGCAATAAAATAATCGAAGTTTTGTGTTGTCAAAATAAAAATACCGCGAAGTAGAAGCAGCGTTCGTTCGTTCGCGTTTCGCAATTTAAAAAATAAGTGTTCTTGCATCGACTGCGTGCAATGCAGTCGTTAAAGTCGGTATTTGTTCGCAAAGTTTTTTGTTTTTCTAATAGTCGCACAGACTACATTTATAAAAGACAGTAGAGTTTCGCGAAATAAATTCAATGACCGTTCGTTAATAAATAACTACTGCAAATAAAAATCGGTGCATCGCTGAGGAGGATCTCACTTTGACGTCGACTTCTCATTCTCTTCAGCTTTTCATTTTCAACCAGCTACGAATCATCCGCTCTCGAATCGAACGAGTGTTTTGGAGCCATCGCAGAACTTCTTAAGTAGTAAGTGAATTTTTTAATAATCGAAATACTTGCAATAAATATATTAAAATCCTATGGAATGCAAGTATAACCGAGCGAATGCCTGCATATTTTAAAAATCTTTTCATTCTAATAAGGATACATATATGTATGTGTACATATATGTATATATATATATATAAAGTAGTCGCTAAATATCTTTCACAAAATCTTGTTTTTTATATGCTAACTTCATATGTCAATTACATTTATTATTCTTTATGTATTTGTGCGACAAACGCATATCGATATCGTAGTTCATATTTCGTCCATACTTGTCGCTAAAGTTACGTTTCGAGCGAAAGGTGATGAACAGTCATCGGCATTTAAATCTTGCGAGAGTTTGGCAAAACACAAAGTTCGAGCGTCGGACAATGCTGACGAAAGTAAATGTTACTTTAGTATATTATAGCAATGACTGAGAAATTACGGAGATATGAAAAAATCGATTTTCTAGGAGAAGGACAGGTTAGAAACGTTAATTATTTTATCGGTCGTTTTATTGTGCTATTCCTCGTACGATATATAAAATATCATATATTAATTACGTTTTCAGTTTGCCACTGTTTACAAAGCAAAAGATGTAAAAACAGGAAAAATTGTAGCCGTTAAAAAGGTTTAAAAAGAAATATTTTATATCGCTGTTACTTCAGGAAAATAAATTCAATATTTAAATGAACGTCATGTCTTAATCTTTTCAGATAAAAGTCGGTAGCCGTGCCGAAGCTAGAGATGGTATAAACAGAACTGCTTTGAGAGAAATTAAGCTTTTACAGGAATTGAAACACGATAATGTGATTGGATTATTAGGTACATTATTTTAATTTAATTAAGATGCAAAGAGATGGAACGGTGATAGTTGAAGAAATATATTGTTTTATCTGCTATTTTAGATGTATTTGGTCACAAGTCCAATGTTTCATTGGTATTTGATTTTATGGATACAGATTTAGAAGTGATAATAAAAGACAGCAATATAGTCCTGACTGCTGGTCATATAAAGGCATATATGATTCAAACTCTCCAAGGTTTAGATTATTTGCACTTTAATTGGATACTTCATAGAGATTTGAAACCAAATAATTTATTGGTTACCTCTGAAGGAGTATTGAAAATAGGAGATTTTGGATTAGCCAAATTTTTTGGTTCTCCAAATAGAATAAACACTCATCAGGTGGTGACCAGATGGTATAGAGCCCCTGAACTACTTTATGGCGCAAGACTTTATGGAACAGGTATAGATATGTGGGCGGTCGGTTGTATATTAGCAGAGTTATTATTACGTGCACCCTTTTTACCCGGAGAATCGGATCTGGATCAACTTACCAGGATATTTCAGGTATCTTTTCTACACGGATTTTATCATTATATTACATACTAATACTTTTGTTATTTCATATAAATAAAAATAACAAACTATTATATTCTACAGACGTTAGGTACACCAACCGAAGAAACATGGCCAGGCATGACCGAATTGTCCGATTTTATTCAGTTTAAGCCTTTCCCAGGAACGCCATTAAAACATATATTCACTGCTGCGGGCGATGATTTATTAGATTTAATAGCCAGTCTGTTAAATGTCAATCCATTAGAGAGATGTACGTGTGACCAAGCTTTGCAAATGCCATATTTTAGCAATAAACCATCTCCAACGCCTGGATCTCGATTACCTCTTCCAACAACGATAAAACATCAACCGGAAGAAAAGACCAGTTTAAAGCGTAAATTACTGGAGACTATAGATGGTGCTCCTCTTGCTAAAAGACTGCAATTTTAATATAGGCAGAAGAAAAATGAAAAGATCGTCACGGATTTGTAAATTATAATATACTTTTCTTAAATCTGTTTAAAAAGGATTGTCAAATAAATATAAATACTTTTTATGTTATAACTTTTTTCTTTTTTATGAATAAGCCAATATACAACAATTAAATATTCTACTTCCTTTGTATCTCACGAATCAAAATATATATATACTCCCCGCATTATTAATACTTATATATATAAAATTATGATTATAAAGAAACTTGATTAAGTTGAATAGGCTGTATATTTCTATCATTGAACTTTTCAACCAAGCTGACTTCTTACGCTATTAATTCAAATTTCATACAAAAGATTATGTAACTTAAATTGAAACAACGAATGTTTCTTGTACGACGAATTTTTGTGCTACTAAAATAACGTTAATACAATTATTTCTGATACACAAAAGTTTAAGGCAAGTCTGTTCTGCTCGTTCGATAATTATATTATTTGTAATCTAACTGCTTTCTGTACATCATTGCTTCTGAATATAATGGGGGGATATTGAAATGCACTTTATGCAAACACTGTTTCAATTATACTTATGCTAATTATATTAGAAAGATGCTACACAATGTTATCAACTCATATCATTACACATATCTTTTCATGGTCCCAATGTATGAAATGGTATTCATGATAGGTAAGAATTAATAAATCTTACGATGAAATAATAATATATGAATTTACTGAATTCATTAAAACAGCTATGAAACGTAAGTTGAATGTTGCTTATGTTCAAATAGTCACACTGGTAGCTGAGATATGGTAACTATTAGAGTAAAAATAAATCTGTTATCTTTCAAGAATAGTGCTTATTAATATTTAATAGATAAAAATTGTGCATGATACTTTATTTTCATTTTATCATGCGTGTAGTTAAAATAAATATAA
>NC_057708.1:132500-137500 GCF_014466175.1 Vespula pensylvanica | reverse complement strand
CTGCAAAACCCATAGCTTGCTCCATTTCATGTTCGTCCTGCTCGTCTCTACTCGGATTATATTCCGTATCACTGCTGTATACAAAAAAATATTAGTTCGAAAGAAAAGGGTCTTACTGTTTAATCGCAAATAATTTTATAATCGTGAAATCATTAAAGTATAAAGATAATCAAAAACTTTGGTAATATCAAGTAAAAGGATTATTGTAATTTTTTCATCATTCACAATTTGATTTAGGATACTTGGAAGAGATTGATCTCCAAGGTAAAAGATAATGTACATTAAATTTTAACGATAAACATGGTGCACAATATTAGATTCTACAAGAAACAAGAATGTGACATAAGCAACATAATTCGAAAAATTTTGTTATAATAATTATTTCTAGGATTAATGTTAAGCATACAGAAAGAGAAGGAGTGAGTATCAAGCATCATAGTAGTCGTCGTCGTTATCTTTTATAAATTTTACACTTTTTTTGTTTCGAATGAAACACTTTAAAGGAAACGTATATTGCACTTGGTAGGTACATCTAAAACCTAATCTACCATACTATGACATCTGCAGTGTATAATACTATCTTCGACAAGCAGGTAATGGGCATATCGTTTTTTCCTTTATAACGATAATAATATTCAAACGGAGAAGAGAATCCGATAACTTTTGTAATTTATACAAGGATTTGGTTGGATGCTGTCGAATCACATGCAGATACATTGTAATATTTACTATTTTAACGAAAGAAGAATAAAGGATATCAGGATCAAAATGTATAAACATGATACTAGAGCACATACCATCGTCTAAGCAAGTTTGTAGCACAATATAATTCTTGTTATACCTTTAGGATGCCTTCAGGTAAATGCCCAAGAATGTTTCATTCAAGGAAATGCTAATATTCAGCGCGCGCGCGCACACACACACACACACACACATATATATATATGTGTATATATATATACATGTCTATAAAGAAGGAGCAATTTGGAGTGTATTTTCGAAAGGAAAAGACTTGGCTCTTTTCATTTCAATTCTTTGGCATAAACCGGACAAAGAAAGCATTACACAATACATGGTAACACACTCAATGTATAGGTATATCTTTTAAGAAATATGTTAATCAGTCAGAATTAGATATGAAAAAAGGGTAATAGACTTTACTCCATCTCTTTCAATTGCCTGACCTTTCCTTGTCCCACCTGAATGTGACAATGGAGAGAGTTGGCCGATTTTGATGGCTGGAGGCTGTCTTGATAGTTTCCAAATATCGTGTCAATTGAGTTTCAACCCCATCGTAAGTAGTAGCATCTACTACAAAGACGTCGGTAAGATCGTCCGTTAACAGTTGACACGAATAACCGATGTTGATGGCCGTTTCTGTGAGAAAAGAAAGACGGGTGAACGGCGGCAACGGTGGATGATTAGAGCGATCGAAGACAAATTAGAAATAAAACGTATGATAATCATAAATAGAGGAACGAAGGATGACGAAGAAGAGCAACGATCCATCGTTTCGTACGAATAAGGAAGTTTTCTCTTTAAATTCATTTCAAAGATCGCTAGATCAAATATATCGTTCTCATAAATTTACCTTGTTTATCACCTGTTAATACCCACAATTTTATGCCAGCGAGTCCTAAATTCGCGATGGTTTGGGGTACACCATCTTGCAATTTATCCTCAATGGCAGTAGCACCTAATAACGTCATATCTTTTTCTATCTCTTCGTATATAGCGTCCAATTTGTCGTCTCTATTCTCATGACTCAGTGCGGCTTCTTGATGACGTTGTTTCCAATTATTAAAGAAGCTTTCATCTAAATCTCTCACTGAAAGGCACAATGTTCTCAAACCTTCACCCGCAAATTTATTGAGGTGATCCAAAGTCTTTGACATAATTTCATCGCTATCTTTCTTCAAACGTTCGTAAATGACATTGTCTGCTCCTTTACAATACAGCCTGAGATGGCCATCCTTTCTCAATATTACGGACATTCTTTTTCTGACATTATTGAAGTCTAGAATACAGAGTAGCTCATATACTTCGCGCTTTCCCATTACTTCGATCGTTATGCTATTGGGAGATCTTTCTTTGAAAACAAAACCAAAATTTCTAGCTGCTGAAACGAGCGCCGCCTCGTCCGGTGACTGTGCTTGATACTCGAGTTTTCCGTGCTTCTCTTCTGGCATAACGGTGTGACATAGCGCTAATAAGCGAAAGAAACTGTGAACGTCTTCGTTGCCTTGCTTGACTGCTTCCAAAAGCGCAGGATCGTAGAATTTAAATTCGGGCTCGTAATCCTTGTTAAATGAAAAATCCAGGGGTGGCATCATCTGCAAAGGTAGAAACGATATTATATAAAATATAATTTCCCTTGTAAAGTTTTCTCTAGAGCCAGTAGGAAGTAAGAAGAGAGAAATCGTATATTTTTATTAGTACGTAGAGAACCAAATGAGAAAGAAATACCAGAGCACAGATCGTATGCACATATGCGGTATATACCTCTTGTTACAATCTTATAATAAAGAGCTCGCCGAAATAGCCGAAAGTGAACGGATGGTGTTAGTCGGCTAGTCCTTGAATTATTCAAGAAAATGGAACGTGAGCGAGTATGAAAAGTTTAAAAGTATTTACGAGATGAGCGTGAGAGCGACGTAAAACATGCATCTAATTTTATTACACGACCCAATTGGAATGAAAAATATATATTTCTTGTTACTCATTGATATAAAAACAATGTGCAATTAACTTTACCGAGGATTAAAGTACGTGTAGAGAGAGCATAGTGACAGAAAGAAGAAAACATGTATAATAAAATTTTTGCATGGCTGGCAGATGCGTGTCGAATATGAACATGCGTACTGAAGGTTTGTGTTGAAGCTTTGGGCTGGCACTGATTCCTGGTTCTGGTGTTGTACTGGACATTCTGTCAGCTTGCTCCAGAAGACGTACGTTCGGACCGCTAAGCGGAGTATAAACTTGACGAACAAATTCCTGTCCGCTCTTCCATCGCATTGTTGGAGTTTGTGCAGCTTTGTCCGTCTACATGCAGCACACACATGCTAAGTGATGTGCACGAAAACTTATGCACAGTATGGATTTACAAAGAGATAATCTCTATCTTTCATTTTGTTATCAACATTTTTTCAGTTTTCTTTCTTCGTTGTGCTCCGAATCCAACTTGCATTTAGCAAAGTAAAATAAAAATATGATAGCGCTGATAACAAAATAATCGGTCAAAATCGTTGAAATTTAATCGAATTACTTTGGAGAAAAGTGCGTAAATGGGATGTATAATAAAATCCAGGATTTCGAGGTAAAGGAAGAAAATTTCACGCTGGTAGCACTCGAATTTTCAGGTGAAATATGTCTTCTAATTCGTCCAAGCAAATTATATCGTATTGCATACCATACTGTGCCACCACACATGAATGTAAAAATAAGTAACTCGCGAACAAATACAAATTGACGACGTAAGGAAAAGAAACGATCGAGTTGGCAACTCGATAAAATAAAGAGAAACAGAAGGAGGAGAAAGAGAGAGAAAAAGTTGTGTGTGTGTGTGTATGTGTGTGTGTGTATGTACGTGTGTGTACAGATAGATAGATAGAGAGAGAAAGAGAGAAAACTCCAATGCGCTTTAAAAGTAAATGATTCACTAGGTAAAGCACAATTTGTTTCTTCGTTAACAAAGGAGTCTTCTTCATACGTCGTGTACGAACGGATTCAGAATAGATGCACCTTTGGCAAGGAACAGAATGATACGCGATTACATACATTAAAAATATATCTCACCTCGCTCAAATCGATGATTTCTCCAGTAACCTCGTCTACGCTGTCACCGTAACATTTACCAGCCACAGAACACTTATTAAAGGTCATTATATTTTGCGTTAATGTTCCAGTTTTGTCAGAAAAGATGTATTCTATCTGACCCAATTCTTCGTTTAACGTAGTAGTCCTAGCCTTGGCATGCGTATTCGTAGGCGCGTAGTACATTTCTTCGTCCCAATTGATCAGAAACGATTGCACGAATCTGATCACTTCGACACTCACATATAAACTGATTGGCACCACTGTGTTCAATACAATAGCATACGAAAAGAATACGAGGAGAGCGATCACCGTGGCACCTCCTAAAGGTTCGCTAGGCACTAACGAATCCCAGGGTAAATACACTTGAAAATATCGACCCACGAGGCTCTCCCAAATACCACAACCGATCATGCAAAACAAACACATAGAAAGCAAGAAAAACACTATCCCGATAATCAGAAGATTCAGCAGCCTATCTATAGAGGTCCTCTTAAATTTGGTCTTCCCTGAGTTTTGCATTAATTTGGTATCCTTGCCTGCAAAGATGACCACGCCGTAGCACCATTGTGTATTTCTCAGTACACAACCTCGTAATATGATTTTGTCGTTATCCAACGCGTATCTGTAACACAAAAGCCAACATTTTTTTTAATATGTCAAACGCCACGGTATCATCAGGTAGTTTTCGCTAGCTGATAATACTGCAACGGGGCGTCTTTTCTATTCTTACTTGCGTCCTCTCCACGTTAACGTGCCATCAAACTTATTCAACAAATTGTTAGGCGTTTCGCAAACGATTTCACCGTCGAATTGACCAACCAATTCGTGGTTGTCCATCATTTCGGCGGTCTCGGTCAGGCATTGTCGGCATTTTAAATTCGTCTCCCTAAAAGAATAACGAGGAAATAAGAGACAGAAAGTCGTGCAAAGTCGGATCGTTGAATCCGCGACGACCTGGCGTATTACTGACCCATCCAATTCTGCCGTTTCGATGTAACAGAGACCATTGGGTTCGCTCGTTGATAGAAGAAGAACGTCCGCCGCGACAAAATGATCGTTCTCCATTCTTATAACGTCCCCAACTTGAACCTGAGACCATTTCTCTTCGCGTAAGCTAGTACCACGCAACGTGTGCGACTTTCTATTATTAACTTGTGAATCGCTGCTATGCCGTTGCTGAAATT